>NW_023596461.1:4730702-4757956 GCF_011947565.3 Pollicipes pollicipes
CGTGTATGGGAACCTGGTTCCTGGCGCTTCCTGTTTTTTTTTTTTGCAAACACCGGACGCCGCCTCCTGATTCTCATCCTTGCTTATTTTACAAATACCCACATCTGGCTCCTGTTTCGCATTGTTTTCTTAACAAAACTGATTTGGGTTTCCACTAGTCATTTTAGAAAAACAGAGTTCTTCGCAAACACGAGGCCTTGGTTCGTAGTTTCCAGTTAAGCTCTACAAACACCGCGGCGGTTTACCATTTGCCACTTATTACCACTACCTGGAATGTCTGGCGATGGTCGGAAAATAAAGGAAGTTATAGAGCAAAGGAATGATTTGGCCGCACTGACCATGCAGTTATAGTTGGGTTTATTGCCAACGGTGCCTTCCAAGAAATCATTTACTGAAGCAGTACAATTAATACGAGTTGAGAACCACCGCACCATAAGATATTAAACGTTTAAGATGCAACCAGGTGTAAACGACAACCATGCTACTCATCACACAGTTACTTATGCAACGCAGCAGATAAACAGTCTTATAGGAGCCTCGCTTTGGACACGACACTCAATCTGTGTTTGTGGACTGATCGGGCCATCGCATGTTGATTCTTACTCCATCTGTTAGAACTGACGGATATGAATCGATTAGCACGCGGCAGACGCAGTGTTTTGCGGCTCCGATTGCTTTCAAATGGCGTGGAGCCAAACGTCGATAATCCTAGGCCTATGGTGCAGGTTTGCTCACCCTGCACTACAAACAGTGGTCCGATCTGGGCCAAAGTGTTACACAAACCTTCCTCTCGCCGGGCCAATTCGGAACACATATTGTTTGGGGTCTGCCACCGACGGATCCGAGTTATTCGTGGTGAAGCGGCAGAGTTTCCCCTTCATCATGTGACATTGACGTGTCACATCTCTTGACATACCATTGCAACAGAGTGTGCACTACTGAGGAGCATTGTTAAAAGTGTCGACACGCGTTATGGTAAGGGGTCAATTAGATTCTTCCCCTCCCACGCCTTCTAAGAATGGCTTTTGAATGGTGCGGCAACGCTAAAGGTGGAGCTGTCCACATTGAACAGCCCGTCTTACTAGTGTAAAAGTATACACTTTTTAAGGTCGCATCTCTATGGCAGGTCAAACCACCCCATGGCTGTCAGCAGAGACAGTTCTTACGGTCTTGTTGAAGATCATGCGACAACGGATATTCTGACGAAGCCATCCACTTTTGAGATGCTTTCTTAGCGATTAACACGGGTGAAATTGAGATTATAACTAATTTTTGGACAATCGATCCGGAGCAAAGGTAAAATTAATGCCAAATCCAAGCAGCCTCAGACAGCGCAATCTTGTTTCAAGAGCTAGCTTTTGATGCTCCTACCAGATTTAATGGCCACAGCTTTAAAAGACTTATTTTGTTTATTTTATGAGGGTCAGGAAATGTCATTGACTTAAAGTGACTGATCGATATTTTTATTTGAGCAGTGTGTCTGTCGCCTAGTGTAGTTCTCAGTTTGGTTTTACATTAAAACAACAAAATGTCCTTTGCAATTTTGTTTGTCATTCTTACCTACTAAATGTACGATGCGCTCACTGACCTGGAATGAACCTGAGTGACATTTGCGTTGGAAGGGTATGTAAGTAAAGCTTGTTATGTATAACGTTTGAGGGGATTTCGGGCCATGCCTTCGAGATTGGCCTCATTTGACTTTATCATTCCCAAAGCTCATGACTGAGAGATCTAAAAATGCCGCGCAAACGGACTCGCACAGAGTCTCTCCGACCTTGTGAATATAGTATGGCTAGCTTGCTCATTGGCCCGAACACCGCGCATGCGTCTGGTGGATGGTCTGAATCCGTGACTACATTTGTTTTCATGAATTGTCCATGGCTGTCCCAAGCAAGGGCCAATAAGAAATCAAAACAACGTGATTAAGTTAGCATGGAAGGTGTCTTAATTACAGCTTGAAGCGGCCGCGCACCTGAGACAACCATGCCTTTTGCTAGGGGAAGCTGAGGGCTTCTCAACACAACATGGGTAGGTACTACGGGAAAATACGGCAGGCTAGAGCTGCTAAAACAAGAACACCGATGCTGCAACAAAATGTCACTGCGTCCTCGCCCATGAGTGGTTCATATTCACCATGAGATGGCAGTTCTTTAAGTTCTGCCCGACCAAGGCAGTTTTTAGAGTTTTGGTCAGATTCTACCGCAGTAACGTGCCGCCTTGTTGGCTGCATGTTGTGCGGTGTGATTATGCGGGTGTGCGCCCTCGCCCTCGCTGTTTTCCGAACTCTACATTTGACTGGGTGCCGGGGGCGTCACGTGAGCGCGGGTCTTCCGGTTCGCCGGAGGTCAAGGGTCAGCCGCTGAGGTGGCGGCAGGGACCCGACGCTCGCAGGTGCCAGTCGGTTCTTGGACGAGTCCAGGGGAATACGCGCTACGTTCTCTTCAATTATTTCGGCCATCATGCCCGAAGCCGCCGCGGCCAGTGGCGACGCTGTGACAACGACCGCCGCGAGTGTCCCAGCGCCAGTGATGTCGACTACTACGGCCGGAGTGGACACAGAGGTCGCGGTGACTGGTGGAGGCTCACTCGACGCGCGACTCATCCCCGAGTACGATGGCACGGCCGACGTCGTAGAGTGGTTCACGAGGGCGGCCGTGCTCTGCCGTCATCGTGGAGCGGACTTGCCCAGCATTCTGCCGGCGCGACTCACGGGTGGCGCGTCTGTTGTCTGGCTGCAGATGTCGGAGGAGGCGCTCGCATCGAGTGACGCTGTGCGTGACGCTCTCTATGACGCTTTTGCGATGAATCGGTTTGCCGCGTACGACGCATATACCAGCCGACGGCTGCTGCCTGGTGAGACGCCTGACGTGTTCCTGGCGGACCTACGGCGTCTCGCAGCTCTGTGCGGTGGGGTTCCGGAAAACGTGCTTACGTGCGCTTTTGTCGCCGGCCTGCCCGACGAGGTGCGGAGGACTGTCCACGCTGGCTCCCGGGCGGAGGCTTTGAGTCTGGCGATCATCCTGGTGCAAGCCCGGGCAGTGTTGAGCGGCGAACGTGCCGGTGCGGCAGCGGCAGCGGCTAGAGGGCACGAAGAACGAGGAACCCGACAGGCGCGACCGGCAAGGCGACCCGTCCGGAAGTGCTGAACTTGCGGACAGGCCTATCACCTGGCAGAGGCGTGCCCAAACGGGCAGGGGGGCTGCGTTGGCGCCAGCGCAGTCCCCCAAGCAGTAGCGCGCGCTCTGCCAGTCGTGACACTGCTGGTGGACCAGCGTCCCGGTGTGCCCAGCTCGACACGGGATGTACGGACACCTTGGTTCACGTGAGCTGCTGCCGCAAGTGGCGCCCGTGCGCGGTCAAGATGCGAACGGTGAACGGTGGAGTGCTGCGGTGCGTGGGCACCACCCAGATAACGTTCGACTGCAGAGGCAAGCGAGTGATGCTCGCGGCGCTGGTGGTCCCGGATCGTCCATTGGGGCTGGAAGTGCTGATTGGCACGTTCGGCATCACCGCGTTGGGAGGCATCAGTGCTCGGTCCCCGGCTGGCGCGCAGCTGGGTGCGGCAACGCAGGAGGCGCCGGAATCGGCAAGTGACGAGCCGGCATGCGGCGCGGCGGCGCCGGGCAGCGGCACGCGAAGCTCACTGGCGTTGGAAGCGGCGGATGTCATGACTCGGTTCGACGGCGCTTACTGGAGTGTGGCATGGAAGTGGGCGCACGGACGTGGTCTCGAACGTCTGGGGAACACCGTGAGTGAATACGCTGTGCCGGCTGAAGCACGAGAGGCCTACGAGCGCGAGATGGCTGAGTGCGTGGTGAACGGATGGCTCCGGCCCTATGGCGAGCAGGAGGACGGGCCCGCTCGGGCATGATTCCCTTGATGGCAGTTCAACAGCCGCACAAGGGGAAGCCCAGGCCGGTGTTGGACTACCGCGAACTCAACCGGCATGTGACCGCGCACACTGCGGATGCCGACGTGTGCCCCGAGCAGTTGCGCCGCTGGCGCCAGCATGGTGCCCGGTTGGCCATGGACGACCTGCGAAAAGCGTACTTGCAGCTGCGTCTGGAGCGCCGACTGTGGCCGTATCAGACGGTGCAGGTCAGGGGCCGCACCTACAGCCTTACGCGGCTCGGATTCGGCATCAATGTGGCGCCGCTCATTATGAAGGCCGTTGTTCAGGCGGTGTTGCGTGAGAACGAGGCGATCAGACACGGAGTGCCCGCCTGTGTGGACGACCTGCTCGTCGACGAAGACGCGGTCAGCGCCGACAAGGTGGTGGAGCACTTTGCGAGGTACGAGCTGGCCTGCAAGCCGCCGGAGCGCGTCGCGGACGGAGCGCGAATGCTCGGCCTTCGAGTCGAGTTTCGGGATGATGAGCTGCGGTGGTGTCGAGACAATGAGGTACCTCCACCGCCGACCGAACTCACCCGGCGTGCAGTGTTTGCGTGGTGCGGGCAGTTGGTGGCGCACCTCCCCGTGGCGGGATGGTTGGGGCCAGCAACTGCGTAGTAAAGAGGCAAGTGAACGGACTTATGATCGGGTGGGACGACCCAGTGTCGGATGATGCGTTGCGCGCACATGTCCGGGAAGTCACAACGCGAGTGAGGGCAGCTGACCCTGCTTGTGGGCCGTGGTGAATGGTCGGCCGGGAGCTCGTGGTGTGGACTGACGCGAGCGCCATCGCGAACCGGGTTGTCCTGGAGGGTGCGGAGGGCGGCGTTCTCGAGCATGCCGCGTGGCTCCGGCCAGAGTCCAAGGCGGCGGACCACATCAACGTGGCCGGATTGGACGCGGCGATGAGTGTCGTGGACATGGCCCTGGCATTGGGCGTTAAACGCTTCAGCTTACGCACGGGCTTGGCCACAGTGTTCAAGTGGTTGAGTGACGCCTTGAGCGGACGCCCTCGTCTCAGAACAAAGGCGCAAGGGGAAATACTGATCAGACGCGGGATTGGCTTCATGTGACAGTTGGTCGACGAGCTCCAGCTCTCGGTGACCCTCCAGCTGGTGCGGTCACAAGACAATCCTGCCGACGCGCTCACCATACTCCATACTCACCATACTCCCCATACCTGGCTGCAAGCACAGCCTCGAGACGCGACTTCAGTCGCAGCAGCCGCCGCGCCAAAATGTTTCGCGGCACCCCCGCGAGACGCGACTTCGGTCTCCGTGACTATCGGGACGGAAGAAGTCGCAGCGCCCCCGGCGGACCAAGAAGCCGCTCACGAGTCCACGGCAAGCGACGTTCGTGCCCGGATTAAACGTATACACGAATGGAGGGGGCACCAGGGGATCCGCTGGTCCCTGTGGTACCCCAGACGGGGCCTCGGCGGACGCGTCGTGCGGGCCGACGTGCGAGCCGCCGTCAACCAGTGCGATGTGTGCCGTTCGATTGACCCGGCGCCGACTTGCTGGCGGTCCGGCTCACTCGGCGTCCCGACAACATGGACCCGACTCGCGATTGACGTGACCCATTGCCAGAGCCGCCTCTATCTCACGATCGTAGGCTGCGGACCGTCCCGGTACAGCATTTGGAGCGCGCCGCGACGGTCTGACGCGGCAGAAGTGACGAACCATCTGCATCGAATGTTCCTAGAACGCAGCGCGCCGGCTGAGCTTCTGCTGGACAATGCCATTGAATTCTGGAGCCGGCGAATGGCTGCATTCGCCGAGGAGTGAGGGGTTCGGCTGCGGTTTCACGCGGCGCACGGGGCCGGGGGCAACGGAATCGTGGAGCGCCATCACAGAACTATAAAGATGATGGTCGCCCGCCAACGGTGCTCCGTCAGTGAAGCGGTGCATCTGTACGATGCGACTCCGCGGGACGGTGCTAACTCGCTGAGCGCGCCGATGGCGCAGGTATTCCGCGCAGCCGGTGCCGACCTGTCGACCAACTAGCGCGCTGCCGAACCCACACCGCCGCTGATACAGGAACTCGTCTCATCATCGTTTTGCGTCGACGATGCGGTGTGGATGCGGTGCCGGGGTCCCGCCACGCGGTGTACCGACGTGTCGCACCAGGGCGTGGTTACGTGGGTCGTGTCGGACCAAGTGGCTGAGGCCGACGGCACGCCCTGGCATGTGCGGTGCCTGCGGTGCCGGAACCCGCAGAAAGGCTCAGACGGGAGCCGAGTGCTCAGCGCGGGTGAGGAGTTTGGGGATGCCACAGGCACGCTGCCGATGGCGAACATTGTGTCGAATCATGAGTCCACGGGGCGCGGTTCAGATCCGCCTGCCGTGCCATCAAGCCCGTTGGTCGCGGACCCTGCTGAGCGCCCAACGCTATCGTGGAGCGATCGCGATGAAGTATCGAGCGCCAGTACGAATTCTCAGTCATTGTACTGTGGTGAGCATGAACTGGATGAGTGCGGTGTGCGCGAAGATGAGTTGTTCGTGTCCAGCAACGGTGCGACGCTACCACCGCCTCGGCCCGATCCTCCACAGGGAGAGGGAGAGTCGCAGGAACCGCGGACGAGCGGTCGCGCTCGCCGGCAACCAGTCGAGTTGTACGGCTTCAGGGTCCCCACCGATCTCATTGACGATTATGCGTGTTTGTAGATTGGTAGGGTTGCATAATTGCGCACAATCAGGTGGTGCGGTGTGATTGTGTGGGGCGTGCGCCCTCGCCCTCGCTGTTTTCCGAGCTCTACATTTGACTGGGTGCCGGGGCGTCACGTGAGCGCGGGTCTCCCGGTTCGCCGGGGTCAGGGGTCGGCCGCTGAGGCGGCGGCAGGGACCCGACGCTCGCAGGCGCCAGCCGGTCTTTGGAAGAGTCCAGGGGAATACACGCTACGTTCTCTTACATATTGCCACCAGTATGCAAATGATAAAACGCATCCAGCTTTAAACAAAATTTGACCGTTGCCATCCCGCCTTCCTCAACATTCTTACAAGATAAGCACTGATGTTAACATTCAGCAACATTTGTTAACGGAGACTGGCCCTTTTGGAATCACGAAACGTTCTCTCGAAAAACTCAGTACGTAACCTCGTGGACAGGCGCACCATATGTAAGGGCAGGAGATGGGAACATGGCTGGGACAGACGACCTGTCGAGAGCCAGACCCAACGCAAAAATGCTTTGAACTCATCTGCTCAACATGGGTAACACGGTAATGCAAGGATACCGATCCCCAACTGAAATAAGAAAGGTCAGCGAGGGTACAGGGCAGTGTCAAATTTCATAAAATATTGGAAACTTTGTAAAATAATGTTGAGCTTAAATTCCCCCATCTTATCTTAAGTTCGTCTTAAATAGCTTTAAAAAGAGATGCTGACAGCATCACACCAGTGCCAATTTGTGTTATGTTCCATTCAAAATACTTGACACAAACTGCCTTTGGCCCCCGCGAGGGAAGGGCGTGTTCCTCCTGGCCTTGTATATGGTACGCTCGCCCCCGAGAATCCGCGTTCAGCCCTGGGAGGGCCGGCGCTCCGCCGGTTAGGTGCGGCCCGCCGAATCCCGGGCCTCCTTCGCGCGCTACGCCGTGGTCCGCGGTCCGCGGTCCGGCGGGCGCCTTGGACCGCTGTTTGTTTGAAGTTGCCAACGCGCCATCGATCGCCGCTGGAAGTGTGGCCGGTGGGGGTAAGGGGGGTGGGGGTGGGGGCGCGTTACCTGCCCAGTCCGCCTGGACACGCGGCCGACCGAGAAGCCGACTCTACCTCCGCCTCCGTCCACCGTACACCTGCAGCCAACATGAAGGTGAGGGCAGCTCTGGCGTAAGGCTGAGAGTGCGGTAAATCGCCGGTGCACCTGCATTTCATGTACTAGCCCGTCTCGTGCTGCCGCTATAAGGCTGAAAAATAAGTTGGTACCAATCTTAAGTGCACGACGAAGGGCGTTAAGGAAGGAAATGCATGGAGTGTCTTCAAGTGTATCAAATTAGCCAATAAAGTTTACTTTGAAAACGTCTGTCATATCTTGTCACCATGCCTGTTTTCATCGTTTCACATGCATAATATGTTTTATGTGGTCCCACGTGACTAAAGGCGCAACCATGATATTACGAACATCTACGTGGCAACGAAATAGAAACGCTTCCATGCCAAAATCTAGCGGCTGTTTTGAAGGACTTGGGGGCCAACGATGGTTCTGTTCCTGTTCATTCCAATTTTCGTGCATTCAGTATTTGGTGCAAACTTAGGTTTGTCTCAAAAAACGCTGCCGAGAAGTGGGCCTGTGTGCACCATTCAACTTGGCTTGATAAACACGACGAACTGGTGTTTCCATTTATTTTTATTTTTACAAAATACAGCGCGTCACGCACAGATGATAAGCATCACGTTATTATGCAGACGAGACCGTGTCTCGGGAAAAAGCTGATTGATGATGCAGCCAAATCTACCAAAAATATGGACCCCGTAGTCTGACCAACCTGCAGATCAAGTTTAGGTCAGTCCAGTTGCTTTGGGCCTCGACCTCGAAAAAGCCAGCACTTGTGTCGGGGGGATGGGGGGGGGGGGGGTGAGCATCGCCTACGTCCTACCAGCCCAGCCAGATGCGGCATCTCGTGCGCACAGGCTATCAGGGGGTCGTGATCGCGATACGCATCGAGGCTCGGGTCAGTCAGCGCCAGCAGATCGATAAGAACGACATTGCCATGCCACAACACACTTCTTGCTTGCTGAAATACGTGGACGTTCCCGCGTCTAACGGGAAAGGAAGAGGGGAGAGCGACCAGGCCTACCTGCTGCCCAAGAAGATGACGGGCCGGATAACGGAAACAGTTGTGTATGTGTATATCTTTGGTTACGATAGAGAACCCCAGATAACAAGGCATGGGACTAGGCCAACCAACCAACAACTGTGCATTAAATGCGTTGCGAAGACCATTGCGGCGCCACATGATTCTTATTGTGCCATTTTTCGCCAGCCGCTCGTTCTTTGCACTGCAACATCTTTGTAAACTTCAGGTGTTAACATGGGTTCCGTGGGTGGCTAGTACTCTGTTCGCACCAGCATAACGGCAGTGCCTCAAAACTTCATGGCGCCGCGAAGCCAGGAAAATCTGCAGAAGTGGTACCATGACCCGTCCCAAGGAGTTGGGACCTTGTATTGTTGTATGCAGTTCGTACGGGTGGAAGCCGTTTGCATTGTACATGGAAAACAGGAGAGAACCATCTTTGCTTTCTTTTAAATAAGATGAGGCGAGCCATGTTTTTATGAACCCAACACGACAAACTGAGAAATTCGCCATTAAGACATGCTCACGCAGTGAATGTTAGTGCAGAGTTTTGGGTCGAACGCACCCTTCTCTACGGATAGTGTCTTAAATTTTCATGGCGGTACATTCCGACATTGGTGGATCTTCGCGTGGTAACCTTTTCCCAAAACTTCTGACATCATCGCAAGATGCGTGACTGTGTGGTCCGATGCATAACAACACATGAAATGGTCGTGGTCACCTACTGGGCCAACAGGAAAGGACGCGAAACCGGAGCCTGGTCTCAGGAAATGAGCATTGCTACCCTGCCATTTCCCACCCTTGTCTGTCTTTTCACGCTGTGACAACCCACCACCTATCCACAATACACCTTGTGTTTGGAAACGCAATGGTATGCCTGTCATGCGTGGCCTAAGCACTGGACGTCTCTTTAGTAGTGGGTGACAGCCTCTAGCAGCAGGTTCGCTTCCGCAAAAATATTGGAGACAATTGTCCATTCCTGATGGGAAAAGTCATGGGTGAATAGGCTGTGCCAAAGCAAACATGGTCACGAAACGCAGGTCGGTACAAACCTTTCGCCGCAGCCACCTTGTGAGCCTGTGCCGCAAGGAGAACGCATGTACACTAGGCCCAACCATCATCCTCTCTGACAGGCGGGAGTGCGCGGGGAGCTAACCTCCTGCACGCCTCACCCGCCACGTGCTGCTCGCAGGGCGGCACCATAAAGCCCGAGGGCGTCCTCAGCGAGCCAGACGCCGACAAGCTCGGCCGGCGGCTGCACAAGTCAATGAAGGGCGTCGGCACCGACGAACGTGTCATCATCGAGATCCTGACCAAGCACAGCGCCGCAGATCGCAAGACTATCGGCTCCTGCTACAAGATGAAGTTTGGACGGGTAAGATGCGACCTGACCGCTACAACGTGCAGTTCGGAAGGGTAAGATGTGACCTGAACGCTACAACGTTCAGTTCGGACGCGTAAAATGCGGTCTGGCCGCTACAAGGTTCAGTTCGGACGCGTAAAATGCGGTCTGGCCGCTACAAGGTTCAGTTCGGACGCGTTAAATGCGGTCTGGCCGCTACAAGGCTCAGCTCGGACGGGTGAAATGCGGTCTGGCCGCTACAAGGCTCAGCTCGGACGCGTAAAATGCGGTCTGGCCGCTACAAGGTTCAGTTCGGACGCGTAAAATGCGGTCTGGCCGCTACAAGGTTCCGTTCGGACCCGGAAAATGCGGTCTGGCTGCTACAATGCTCAGCTCGGACGTGTAAAATGCGGTCTGGCCGCTACAAGGTTCAGTTCGGACTCGTAAAATGCGGTCTGGCCGCTACAAGGTTCTGTTCGGACGCGTAAATTGCGGTCTGGCCGCTACAAGGCCCAGCCCGGACGCGTAAAATGCGTTCTGGCCGCTACAAGGTTCAGTTCGGACGCGTAAAATGCGGTCTGGCCGCTACGAGGTTCTGTTCAGACCCGTAAAATGCGGTCTGGCCGCTACAAGGTTCTGTTCAGACCCGTAAAATGCGGTCTGGCCGCTACAAGGCTCAGCTCGGACGCGTAAAATACGGTGTGGCCGCTACAAAGTTCAGTTCAGACGCGTAGAATGCGGTCTGGCCGCTACAAGATTCAGTTCGGACGCGTAAAATGCGGTCTGGCCGCTACAAGGCTCCGTTCGGACGCGCAAAGTGCGGTCTGGCCGCTACAAGGCTCAGTTTGGATGGGAAAGATGCGGCCTGGTCTCTGCAGCGTGGAAAGATCAGGTAGGGGATTTCTGGTGATAGGTATAATGGTGAAACGGTACGTTTAGTAGACGTGTAAGTTTTGTGGATGTAAGGTTGGGTTTGGCTGCATAGATTACCGATGGGGAACTACACAATGGTCAGAGACACCTTTCTATTCAGGGCCACCAGGCCATCGTCTAGCTAGAATGTCACGGGGCTGGTATAATAATTAGACAATTACAAGCTAAGAACTCCAATCAACCGCAGCGCTTTCCATGCAAACTTTCCACTACAAGTACCTCCTAACGTACTGAAATACACAATTGCATGAGCGTAGGTAATTTGACCTTGAATATTTGACTGTGCATGTCCAGAAATGCAGATTAATGCAACTGAAATCGCCTTTAATCGGCTTGAAAACTTTTTATCGGCTGAAATTGTATTGAAAATTGTATTTATATTGAAAAATTTAATCGGCTACACCCACAACCTCAGGGCACGTAAGCGCAGCGTGACGGTCGAAAGACAGGCAGCTTGTCCAGCCTACTGACGCGGTTCCAGGCACAAGTCATACGTTTACGATGGGGCCACTGTACGCATGTATACATTGGAGAGGCAAGGGCCCGAAATTCATGCGAAGGTATGCGTTCCACCGGCATTTCTGGTTTCAGTAGCTCTCGATCCCTGATGCCTTCGGCACGAAGGCCAATGAATTTGAGCGTCTTCCATTCTAGCTTGCCGCATGCGAACTCTGGGCTGCTGCAGTTTTGACCTCGCCACCGTGCCGACAGGATCTGAATGCGGTTCTGACCTCGCCACCGTGCCTAAAGGATCTGAATGCAGTTTTGACCTCGCAACCGTGCAGACAGAATCTGAATGCAGTTCTGACCTCGCCACCGTGCTGACAGGATTTGAACGTAGTTTTGACCTTGCCACCGTGCCGACAGGACCTGAAGGCTGACCTGAAGGCGGAGCTTGGAGGCAACTTCGAGTCAGCCGTGCTGGCGCTGTGCGAGTGGGACAACCATTACCTGGCGCAGTGGTGCCGAAAGGCCATTCGGGGCCTCGGCACCGACGAAAGCACGCTCATCGAAATTCTCTGCGGCTGCAAGCGGGATATGGTGGCGCAGGTGGACGCCGCCTACAAATACCGTGAGTAAGCCAGGGGTGATCGAGGGGTCTGCAAGCGCCTGAGTGGGTCAGGTGCCGCCGATGGGTCTACAAGCACCGGGAGTGTGGAAGGGGACATATATATAGGTCTACACGTCCGGTGAGTGGGTCAAGGGACTGCGGAGGGCCTGTATCGGGAGGAGCAAGGGGCTAGTCGGCTAGAGACCGTCGAGGCGTCTACAGGTGCGTTCTGTGGGCCAAGGGACATCGAGGAGTATCCAAGCGCCGTGAGCGAGTGAGGGGCCGTGGAAGGGTCGCAAGCATCGGGAGTGGGGCGGGACGGGTGGTGGTAGTGATGGATGGGGGAGGGGGCAGAAGCCGACTTTTGCGACGCGGCCGGTTGTTAGATCGCGAGGAAGGAGTGCAAACGACCACCACCCGGAGGCTTCCGTTCACGTCTCTGTGGTGCTGGTATGACGTCATGACATTGGGTGCAGCAGTTAGACTTCAGTTTATGGCGAGCATTCGTGTGCACGCCGCATTTCTGAAAGCAAGGTACTGATTTCTCCGATTCAGACTGAAGTCGTTACTCCTGGATTTCGCGATCCAGAAACGCCCATGTTGGTCCTATTAACGTCGCTGATGACATCACAGATCAGAAAGCACAACAAATATACACATAAGCGATGACGTTCAACATATGTGCAAAGGTGCGTTGAAGTGCGAGGAATTGCCAGTTTGCTTCTCTAATACCTGGCTAGGCTGCACAAATCGCGCTCATGCGAAGATAGAATAAACTAATGACAGTCGAGTACTTGTAAAGGTCAAATATCGATCCATAAACCAATATCTAGTGCTACACACGTCTGGGGATTGCAGCTGGACGACAGTATCAAACTTTTGAAATAATTTCAAAATGTGTATCCGAGTAATGGCTTGCGTCATTGTTGGGCGCAGCCTAGTGGTAGAAAACGTTAAGCAGCATTTCCAGAAATTGGCCACAAATTGTCTTTCTAAAGGGTAGCCCAATGACACTAACCAAGCCGGCGATAATTTCAACATATGTAGGGTGCGCAACATAATCCCAAGTTGACCAAGAGTGACTGCAAACGTAAGGACATGCGAGGGAGCCCCTGCAGTGTTTCAATTCCGACAGAATCATCGTAAAGATCACACAAAGTCCAATCTGTGCCTTGTTGTTGTAATTCACTGCAGCCTTAGCAAAAAGGCAAGACACATGATCCATTAGCAGTGTTCTGGCATGAGCCTGGGGGAACGTGGCTATAAGGCTGTCAACCTCAGGCAATACGCCTACACCGAACACCGGCCACTGCGTTCTGCAGCAATGATTGCGTTATAAAGAATTCGTTACACCGTTGTATTTTAGAAGCAGACAGCTGCGAGACCGTAACATGTTGTGGTGTCTAGCCTCGTTTGAAACAAACCGTGGTTGACCCCGCCGCAGTGTTTGACCGTTAAAGTGAACCCACCGCAGTGTTTGACCGCAGACGTGACCTCGCCGGTTTGTTTGACCGTTGACGTGACCACGCCTGTGTGTTTGACGGCAGACGTGACCCCACCGGTGTGTTTGACCGCAGACGTGACTCTACTGCGGTGTTTGACCGCAAACGTGACCTCGCCGGAGTGTTTGACCGCAGACGTGACCCCGCCATGGCATTTGACCGCAGACGTGACCCGTCGCAGTGTTTGACCGCAGACGTGACCCCGTCGCAGTGTTTGACCGCAGACGTGAAATCGCCGGAGTGTTTGACCGCTGGCGTGACTCCACCGCGGTGTTTGACCTGTGACGCAGCCCCGCCGCAGCGTTTGACCACTAGCATGGCTCCACCACAGAGTTTCGCCGCTCGCTGGAGGAAGACATCGAGTCGGAGATGGGTGGCGACGTCAAGCGCCTGATGGTTGCGCTGCTGCAGGACGGCAGGGAAAACGACGACGTCGGCGTCAGCCCGCAGCGCACCAAGGATCTGGCCCAGGTCAGTGTTCGGCAGAGACCGGCAGCACATGTACTGCATGGGCTCAGGCCGATCCTCGAAGTGCTATTACTGGTGAGCAAGCTTTGCACCATGAATGCATTCGATTGATGGCGAAACTAACCAGGATTAGGACCTAACCAGGATTACCTCCAACTTCACTTGCCGCACTCCAACACTGCGTTGCCCGACACAACTTGAAAGATGCATGCGATCAACCTTGCAGCTGCTGAACATATAGGATCGCAGCCTACCTGCGTGACATGCCACCTCACAGTCGCATGCAAATATTCCTGTATTTGACTGACTGACTGACTGACTGACTAACGACTGGCATGGTACCACAGTCGGCTGACATATATCGGTCGTGTTTACAGGAGCTGTATGAGGCAGGAGAAGGCATGAATGGCGGGACAGACGAGGAGACGTTTATCCGGATCTTCTGCACAACGAACTACCCCCAGCTCAAGAAAACGTTCGAGGAGTACAACAAGTTTGCGGATAATTCGATAGAAAATGCCATCGAGAAGGAGTTTTCAGGAGCCCTGAAGGATGCTCTTGTGGCTGTAGGTGAGGAGTGCCGATGCATAACACGTGCGTTTTCACCAAAACTGTTATGTCATAATGGTTCATAATGGTAAGCCTGGCAACACTACACACGTAGTCACAAACAAAATTTGCACTGCATGCCTTCGTGAAAACTGCTGTTCGTGGAAAGTTTGGGGATATGGGAAAGCCATCGGTAGAAGTTGAACATAAATTTCGTTTAATGTCCCAGCGGCTGTCACACAATACATTCTGTTTGCATCAACGAAAGCAGTGGTGAACCTGTGTGTGCAGCTTCATAAATTTCTCAAATTACTTAGAACTAGCAGACTCAAAGATCTAAAACGATTAGATGCCAGATAAATAGGACAGGGAAGGAACAGACCATTATCGCTTGTGCCGAGAAGTCCACTGGTACCGGGTGGTTCAATTCACGAAACCAGGATTCTAGGAACCAGGAATCCTAACCAGGATTACCTCCAGCTTCACTTGCCGCACTCCGTTCTCCAGCGCACTGCTCACTGTTGAAGATGTCTATCGAAGAGAGCATTGGAGGCCCAATGACACGGCGAGTCCCCAGCGAAAGTGCTTTATCGCAACACGCACACAACGCCACGTAAAGAATCGCTGGTCGCACTCATCGCCGCCATCTTATCGCTTTGATCTCGCCGATAATTACTCCGCTACTCCGTTCTACCCGATTCGTATCGAGGAATGCACGTGCACGCTTAGGCCAGCGTCACATCAGGGCGCGCACCGAGCTTAGAGCGACGCTTCCCGTATTCGAGGCCTACGACGTGCCGCCTAGTCACGTGACATTTACGTCGCCACCCGCCCCGGCCAAACCCGCCCAGGGCACGCCAAGGTCAAGAAAGGTCACCGTACAACTGCGCACACGAGGAACTCGGGAGGGTGGGCGTGTGTGTGTGTGTGTGTGTGTGTGTGGTGCGTGCTGTGTGGTGCGTGTGTGTGTGTGTGTGTGTGTGTGTGTGTGCTGTGTGTGGCGTGCGTGCGTGCGTGTGTGCGTGGTTGTGTGTGTGTGTGTGTGTGTGTGTGTGTGTTGTGTGTGTGTGTGTGTGTTTGGTGTTGTGTTTGTGTTTGTGTGTGTGTGTGTGTGTGTCTGCATGCTTGTGTAGGTGCGTTTATGTGTGTTTATATTTTTGTGCGAGTGTGTGGATGCGTGTTTGTATGGTTGTGTAGGAGTGTGCATGTGTGTTTGTATGTTTGTGTAGGTGTGCACACGCGTGTTTGTGTACGTGCGGGTTTGAAAATAATTGGACTGCCATGTACTTCTCATTTCACTAACTATGGCTTCCGCATTACCATGCGTTGTGCTGTGTCTGTTTCAGTGCTGTGCGTCAAAGATCAGAACAATTACTTTGCTAAGGTGCTACACGATGCGATGAAAGGTGCCGGCACTGACGACGACACACTCATCCGCATATTGGTCACACGATCAGAGGTTAGTGAGTGGTTGGGAAGAGGTTACAGTCCGTGAATGTCTTACGAGGTCACAGGACTGGTCCTACCATACGAAACCAGGGGTTTGCGGTTTGCCTCGGATGATAGATACTAAGAAATAGTCAATAACGTCAGCGGATATATTGCGGGGCCGTGTCCGTGACGCGTGAATGAGGTCAACGTCCCATAGCCAACGAACAGTACACTGTATCTCCCGAATTGATTGATATGGTTCACTCGAGGTAACAGACGTTATTGGTCAGCGCTAGGTTACGTCTATCAATAAGTTCACGGATTGATACTGCAATGGATTTGAAGGCCACTGGTTAGCACAATTCCGCAAGTCTTCAATAACGGGAGCAGGGCGCTGGTCATTGAGATGCTATCTACTTACCAAATGTCACGTGACATGGAAACTAGACCTCAAAGGCAGGACATCTTAAATGAGGGATTTTGTTCGTTAGTTCGTAATGCATTCTAGCCATATGCTCCAGCTGAGTTCGCTTAAAACTCGACCCGCCCCCGCGTGCTCTCGAAACTGAAAGTGCATTCTTGGTTCTCATGCAATGTTATGACAACTATGTCCTCAGATCGACTTGGAGGACATAAAGGAGGCCTTCAAGAAGGCCTACAAGAAGACGCTGGCCGAGGCGGTCACGTCAGAGACATCCAGGGACTACCAGAAGATACTGCTGGCCATCATCAAGTAATGAGCGCACCTGAAGTGCTGCTCTCTGGAAGCGGTCAGCTGAGGAACTGCGCAATCGCAGCCAATCGGTCTGTGCTGTGAACAGGTGTTATCTGTGACCCCGGCCGTGCGTGTTACGCTGCCCCTGACTCCAAGAACGAGGCATGTACTGCATTTGATTGTTTGAAAATTGATTTGAACCTTACTGATGAGACCTTTCACGTAGGCGGTGTGGCGGGATGCGGCAGCACCGCCCTGTGTGTGGCGTGTGCGGGATCGGCCGCTGCTCCGTCCGCGTTCCAGCGAAGGGAGCACCGGCACACATCAGTAGCCAGCCGGTGCCATCCAGCCTATTGCTGTGGAAGCTCCAGCCTTTTGCTGCAAAGCCATCCGTAAACCAGAGCAAATCATGCGATGATATCGGGCTATAACCAGTGCCAGGATTCTGACAAGTCCTTGACATTCTTAGGGATCTGCAATAACTCTGGACAGCGTGGAGACGTGCGCAATGAATGCTGCCTCTTGTCACACATCTCGTGTTACACCACACTATGCATAGACTTTGTGTGCCACAAGTGTTGCGATTTAATTCCCGCCTGGTGCGAAACGTGTTGCGTGCAGTGAATTGCAATACATTTCCTATAATTTGACCGTCTCTGGACCATGCTGCTTTGTCTGCGCGCACGTACCATCGGAAGCAGCCATTCGTACGCTTAGTTACAGGAACGCTTGGTGCTTATAAGAAATGTCGTGGCAGTGGGTTTAATCACCTGTAGGCAATGTGCACAAGCATTGTCTGAGGTGAAAATCGAAACCCACGAGCTTAAGTCATTGGAGGTAACTATAAACTGGAACAAATCTTGACATCGTAATTTTTGCGCACAAAAAGTCCCGTCGCATCACGCAGAACACTATCAGGTTTGGACGGATATGTAGACTCCTTTTTGCGTCACCTGAACTCACTCTGTCAGCCACCGTGCGTACGTTTTGATTGACATCTCCATTCAGCCTTTGGCAGTCATCTGCTAGAACGGCTTCGTTTTCAGACGCATTCAGTGGATCGGATGGCATGCGTTACTAGCTGTTTATCTCTCGTCGAACAAGCGGAACTTCAATATACAAAAAGTCATTGACTGAGGCGCGGCTGGCCGATTATCCTCTCTTTTAAGACAGTCCAGCTCTTCCTGCATTGTCTGGCCATAGCTTCACGTTGCCCGATCTGATTAGAAAGTTGACCTTTCCTGTTAGTAGCTGTAAGATATTAACTTTTTCAGCTGGGCATGCATTTGTTGACGTAAGAGCTCCGGTGTGTGTATCTCTTTTGGTGAATGACTAGATTGTCACATCTCTTTCTGTGCATACCAGCCCAAAATTTTCGGGGTACAAATTTGACTTAACACGTGCTCAGGTGAGGGTGGGGGGTCAAATTGACCCCCCCCTCCGAAGGTTTTTCCCGAATGGTTTCCGAACGACGCGGAGTGGCTGTGCCAAACTTTGCATAGCTATATGAAATTGAATAGCGGATCGTTTGACATCAAAAATTTAGATGTATATTGTAGCGTCGCTGACCTATGGCAGGTCAAATTCAGGCCATGGTTTTAGCGAAGGCAATTTCTAGGGAATCGTCCAATCTGATACAATAACGGAGTGTTTGACGAGGCCATACATCTCTGAGATGCTTTCTTAGGCCCCACAAATATTGAATGAGCAAATTACATTTCCCTAAGGTTAGGTGTGAAGGTCAGACCAAGGTCAAAACCAACCTTTGTATTACTCTAAGGCTTGCTTGCTGTATGAGATAGTTTGTGGTGTTCATTTCGAATTTATTGACAGCGGGAACCGCATTAGACATCTTCTATTGACTTCTTACAGGTCAGAACAGGTCATGGACCTAAGATGACCCGGGTCGACATGCCTAGCGTAATCATTGTCGCTTATTTAGATGCGAAACTCAGGGCAGTCTTGTATGATTATGGTCGCCAGGACCTTTAAAAGCTCAAACACGATCACTTATCTCAAATGGGTTTACGACCTTTTGCTCAGAAACAGTTGCCTAGGTTTTGGGGACACTTTAGAGACCAATCTGTAAATTTACCTTGTTTGACCTTATTTTTTACCTTAAGGTCATGACCTGTAAAGCTCAAACTTTGACCAAAGTGAGTTCACGTACAGGTCAAGACACACTAAATTTGGTGCCTCTAGCTTTCTTAGTTCCCGAGATCTCAAGTGGGGTCAAATTGACCCCCCCCCCCGAGCAAAGGGTATCTAGCCGGCCACCCGGGCGCGTGTTAAGCGTTGTGTTTTTGATATTCAGCCCTTCATAAAAGGTCGTGTTTAGACATCAAGGTGGTGTCTGAACCAACATTTTTTAATGGTCACTGCGCCCGTGGTGTTTACACCATTTTATTGGAACTAAGGCGGTTGAGATTAGAATGTGTATGAATGCCACGTATCTTAATAAATTTGAGAGAGATGATTGTAGGCAGTTCCAAAGAAGGTAAAAAGTGATGAGCATCAGTTCTTTTTGTTCTTTGTGTCTATGCTGAGGAATATAGGCGTAAATAGCAAACCATTTCGTTTGATTCCATATTCATAGCTTTTGTTCTCCTAGGAACTGTGCGTGATGTTTTACGAATTATATGTATACATTTATACATATACTTTCATATATGCATGCACATATATGCTGTCATATATATATATATATATATATATATATATATATATATATATATATGTATAAAATGCAAGCACATATGACAAACCCCCATATGTTGTGCAAGGGCAGATCTAGGTAAACGAGGCACCATTAGCGCTAATTTTCTTTGTCAAACCGCCATTTGGTGAACTATAAACTCACGTTGTAACACGCGCCCGGTTGGCCGGCTCGATGCCCCTCGCTTGGGTGGGGGGTCAGTTTGAGACCCCCCCCCCGCTGAGATCTCGGGAACTAAGAAAGCTAGTGACACCAAATTTAGAGTGTGTTGACCTGTACGTGAACTCACTTAGGTCAAAGTTTTAGGTTGCTAGGTCATGACCTTCGGGTCAAAGAAGGTCGGATAACAACAGACAAAGGTCAAGCTCCAGGTTGGTCTCCAAGCGCCCCCAGAACCTAGATAGCCGTTTCTAAGTAAAAGGTCACATGCTCATTCAAGGTCAGTAACCTTGCTTGATCTTTTGAAGGCCGAGGCGACCAAAATCTTGCAAGTTTGCTTTGAGCTTTGCATTTGACTAAGCGACAAAGATTACCCTAGAGTGTATGTTCCTAAAAAAAATGTTGACCTGGGTCGTTTTAGGTCAATGACCTATTCTGATTTCTAAGAAGTCTATGGAAGATGGATAATGCGGTTCCTGCTATCAATGAATTCAAAACGAGCACCAGAAGCTGTCCCGTACAGCAAGCCCCAGAGTGGCAAAACAAAATGGCTTTGACCTTGGTGCAAACCTTTATACCTGACCTTAGGTCAATCTAATTTGCTTATTCAACTGTTGTGTTGCCTAAGAAAGCATCTCAGAGATGTATGGCTTCGTCTAACACTCCGTTGTTAGATCAGATTGAAGGACTCCCTAGAAATTGCCTTGGCTGAAACCGTGGCCTGTGTTTGACCTGCCATAGGTCAGTGACCTTACTAGGTACACCTACATTTTGATGCAAAACGATCCGCTTATTCAATTGTCTACACAGCTATGCAAAATTTGGCGCGGCTACGCCGCGCCATTCGCAAACCATTCTGGAAAACCCTTCGGGGGGGAGACAATTTGACCCTCCCACCCGAGCGCATGCTAACAGTCCACTGGTTCACGTTGCATGTTTTTTCATGCACCTACACTTCTTAATCTCACATCCAGGAAACATAATGCTCCAGACGATGACGCACGCAGATCAAATGCACAGAAGAGCTATTGTATGTTACATCTGGAGATGGAGTAAGTAAAAAGCCCGGTTAAGTTTGCAACACGCATTATATTACTGTGCATGCACAACATGATGTATGCATACATGTGCATTAGTATGTATTATAGTCTAACTTGACCTCTTAATCCTGCTGGAGTATACCGCATGCCTTTTTTCATTTGGCCCCAGGCAACGCAGATACACCAACCCCATAACGATGGGCTAAAGCCTGTCACAATGGAAGCATTATCGAAACGTTCAACATGTACTGTAGGTAGGTGTAAAAACAAAACTAATAAAATCACTACTAAAATCTAAGCTTTACACGCCTGTGATTGCCACTTTGCATCATCTGACTGCGTTTCAGCTGAAATATTCTGTGCGTCACCAGTGTTCATGATGGATGTGACTGAAAAATATGCGATACTTAGCTTACTGTGACTGAAAAATATGCGACACTTAGCTTACTCCAGCACTGTAACATCTATATCAATTGCAGGAAAAATCACCAAATTTCAAAGCGCTTTGGCAAGCAGCCGCGGAGAAGCTAATCAAAATTTCTCCCAGGCACGGAATTTCCCCCAGCAAGGAAGAAAGTTGCTAACACTGCTGACGCAACGCGTAGAGCATAGCAGCGAAGCTTGCTTGATGGCCTACAAGCGATCAAAGAAGACCAGATGAGAGCTACATGTGGCTGTGAGGGCTGTTATGTATGTGGGTTGCCCATTGACATAAAGCCGTGGAAGCTGTATATCTTTGAGTACAACTAGCCGATGTTACAAGTTACGAGACTCAGGCGTGCCTTTAAACAAGACCACCAAAGCCAGAAAGACTTCAGGAACCCAACTGACACCATGTGACTGAATGATTACATTATAGTATCAATTACTGAATGGCTATTCGATGTAAATGACGCCACACACACACACACACACACACACACACACACACACACACACACACACACACACACACACACACACACAACACACACACACACACACACACACACACACACACACACACACACACACACACACACACACACACACACACACGCATGTATATATATATATATATATATATATATATATATATATATATGAATATAGATATAAACATATGTACATATAAATATATACAGTTATGTGCGTGTGTGTGTGCGTGTATGTGTGTATGTGTGTGCGTGCGCCTGTTTATGCGTATGCGGCTGGGGGTCCGCGGTCCGCAGTCCGGCGCACGCCTTGGACCGCTGTTTGTTTGAAGTTGCCAACGCGCCATCGATCGCCGCTGGAAGCGTTGCCGTTGGGGGGGGGGGGGGGGGGGGGTGGAGAGTGGGGAGCGTCACCTGATCAGTCCACCTGGACACACGGCCGGCCGAGGAGCCGGCTCGACCTCCGTCTTTGTCCTCCGCACACATACAGCCAACATGAAGGTGAGATCAACTCTGGAGTAGGCTGAAAGTGCGATAACTTACCGGTTTACCTGTATTTCATGTACTAGCCTGCCTCATGCTATCGCTATAACACAGATGAATATGCTGACACCAAATCTAAAATGCACGAAGAAAGTGGATAAAGGGGCGAGGCGCGTTTCTTCGAGAACGTCTTGCATGTTTCGTCACCATGTATGTCTCCGTCGTTTCACGTGCGCAGACTTTTGACGTGATCCCACGTGACCAAAGGCGCAACCATTATATTACGAAGTGGTACATGGCCACGAAATAAAAACGCCTCTGTTGGAGAATTTGACGGCCATTTTGAAACAATTAGTGACCCGTGACGGTTCTGCTTCTGCTCATTCCGCTTCTTGTGCATTTAATATTTCGTACCAACTCAGGTTTCTGTCTAATAATGCTGCCGAGAAGTGGGCCTGTCTGCTCCAGTCACCTTCGCTTGATGAACAGGACGAACATGTGTTTTCATCTTTCTTTTTCACAAAGTACAGCGCGTTACGCACAGATGATAAGTATCACGTTAGCATGCAGACGAGGCCGTATTTGGGGAATGAGATTGCTAATGCAACAAAGCTTACTTAAAATAAAGGTCTCGTAATCTGACCATTATGTAGGTCAAGTTCAGGTCAGTCCAGTTGCGTCGGGCCTCGACCAAAGAGTCAGCACATACGTCGAAGGGGGGGGGGGCTTATCGTCGCCTGCCTCTTACCAGCCCAGCCAGGTGCGGTGCCTCGTGCGCACAGGCCATTAGGGGGTCGTGGTGGCGACATGCATTGATGTTCGGATCAATCAGTGCCAGTAGATCGATAAGAACAGCGTTGCTACGTCACAACAGGATTCCTGCTAGTCGCAATGCGTGGATGTTCCTGCATATGGGAGGGAAGTAAAATGGGAAAACGCCCAGGCCTGCCTGCTGCCGAAGAAGACGGCAGGCCAGATAAAGAGCAAAGTTGTATATGTGTATATCTTCCGTTACGATGGAGACCCCAGATAGCAACACATTGGGAAAAGGCCAAACAAGCGACAATCTCAAATAAAAAACGTTGCTAAGACCGCTGCAGCGCCACATGATCCGTACTGTGCCATTTGTTCGCCAGCCTTCTCATTCTTTACACTGCAACATCTCCGTAAATGTTCTCATGTTAACATGGGTCCTGTGTGTGATTTGTATTCTATTGGCACTAGCATAACGACAGTGGCTTACGTCAAAATTGTATGGCGCTACAAAGTCAACAAAATTTGCAGAGAAGATAAGACAGTGGTAACTGCCTTATTCCCCGGAGATGAACCAGGAGAATGGAGATACAGATGTGATGATATTTTGACGACATGCCTTTATCGAAACAATACAGAAATCCCTTTTGCTATCATTCGAACAGGGCATGTTGCCGAAATATCAACGCATCCATATCTCCATTTTCTTGGTTTTTCTCAGACGGACAATGCAATTCGCTGCTGTCTTAATTAAGCAAATAATGTTCCTCGCAAATGCACTTAACAACTTACGTAAAATTTGCAGAAGTGACAAGATGGCAGCATGGCAGCATGACAGCCGTCACTAGGAGTCTGAAGCTTGTCTTGTTGCATGCAGTTTGTATGAAGGGAAGATGTTTTATTGTGATTGGGAAGTAGGACAGAACCATCTTCGCACAGTTTTAGAGAAGATGAGTTGAGCAATTATTTTATGACTTCGACACGGCAGGCTAAAAAATGCACCATTAAGACATGCTCGTGCAGGGAATGATGTGCAATGCTTTGGGTGGAACACATCCCATCTCCACGAATAGCGCGTTGAATTCTCTTGGGAGTGAATTCCGCCAGCGTATCTATCTTCGGGTCGCAGCCTTTTCTCAAAATCCCTGACATCATCACAAGATGGGTGGCTGTGTGGTCCGATCCAGAACAACACATGAAATGGTCATGGTGACCTGCTGGCCAACAGAGAAGGACGCAAAACCGGAGCCTACTCCCAGGAAATAAGCAGTGTTACCCTGTTATTTCCCAACCCTTTCCGTCTTTCTACATTGTAATAACCCACCTACCAGTCTACAATACACATTGCGTTTCAAAATGCAGCGTTCTGTCTGCCATATCTTGTTCATGGGCGTCTCTTTAGTAGTGGGTAATCGTCCTGTAGCAGCAGATTTGTTTCCGCCAAAATATTGGAGACAATTATCTATTCCTAACGGGGAAGGCTATGGGTGAATAAGCAGTGTCGAAGGCAAACATCACCACGAAACAGAGGTCTGTACAAAACCTTCGGCGCAACCGCCTTGCAAACCTGTGCCGCAGCGAGAACGCACGCGCACCTCGGCCTAAGGGGCAGCTAACCCCTGCACGCCTCACCCACTGTGTCCTCTTCGCAGGGCGGCACCATTAAGTCGACGGGCGGCCTCAGCGACTCAGACGCCGACAAGCTCGGCCGGCGACTGCGCAAGTCGATGAACGGCATCGGCACCGACGAACGAGTCATCATCGAGATCCTGACCAAGCACGGCTGCGAGGATCGCGAAACCATCGCCGACCGCTACAAAAAAGCAGTTCGGACGGGTAAGATGCGGCCTGGTCTCCGCAGCGTGGATAGATCGGGTAGGTTATGTCTGGTGATAGGTTATAGGGGGACACCGCACATACAGTGCACGTGTAAATCTTGTGCAGATAAGGTCGGGCCTGGTCGCATAAATTGCCGATCGGCTTCCGTAACGTCCAGCCTTTATGTATTGTGGCTCAACATGGAAGAAAACCGGGTATGCTATGGGTAGTCTCACGGTCGGATACGTGATGGTTAGGGACATCTTTTCATTCGGAGACACAAGGACATCGTCAAGCTAGAAGGCCACGGGCTCATATAAATTAGATAGAACAAGCTAAAAACTCCAATCAACCGCAGCGACTTCCAACGTGCTTTTGACTGCAAATACCTCATTGCCCAGTGAAATACCCAGTCGTATGAGCAAAGGCAAGGCCCTGAATCTTTGGCTTCGCATGGCCAGAAATTCACATTAACTCAACGCAGAAATGCAACGCAGTGCAGAAATGCAACCGTGCAACGCAGAAATGCAATACATCCAGAAATGCACATTAAATCAACTGAAATCGACCTGAAATACCGCGACACTTCCAACCTCAGGGCACGCGAGCGCAGTGTAACAGTCGAAAGAAGGTCAGGTTGTTTAGCCAACTGAGGGTGCTTCCAGGCATCAGTCATACACCACATTTACCATGAGGCCACCACGTGCATGTATTTTAGTTGAGAGGATATGGGACTGAAGTTCATCTGACGGCATGCGTTTTGCCGGCATTTCTGGCTTCAGTAGCTCTCGATCCCTGATGCCGTCGGTGCTAAGACCAGTGAATCTGAGTGCCATCCATCCTAGCTTGCCGCATGCGAACCTCTGGGCTGCTGCAGTTCTGACCTCGCCACCGTGCCTAAAGGATTTAATGCAGTTCTGACCTCGCCACCGTGCTTACAGGATCTGGATGCAGTTTTGACCTCGCCGCCGTGCCGACAGGATTTGAATGCAGTTCTAACCTCACCACCGTGCCTAAAGGATCTGAATGCAGCTTTGACCTTGCCACCATGCCGTCAGGACCTGAAAGATGACTGAAGGCGGAGCTTGGAGGCAACTTCGAGTCGGCCGTGCTGGCGCTGTGCGAGCAGAACAGCCATCATTACCTGGCGCAGTGGTGCCGGAAGGCCATTCGGGGCCTCGGCACCGACGGAAAAACACGCTCATCGAAATTATCTGCGGTTGCAAGCGGGATATGGTGGCACAGGTGGACGCCGCCTACAAATACCGTAAGCAAGCCAGGGTCAATCGGGTCTGCAAGCGCCTGAGTGGGTCAGGTGCCGCCGATGGGCCTACAAGCACCGTGAGTTAGGTAGGGGCGGGTGGTGGGGGTATCGGTGGGGGTTGGCGAAAACCGGCTTCTCCCACGCGGCCGGTTGCTTTGACGGCGAGGAAGGAGTTCAAGCGACCACCACCCGGAGACTTCAGTCCACGTCTCTGCGGTGCTAGCATGATATCGTGGCATTGGGTGAAGCAGTTACTCACATCCTATCTTATGGCGAGCATTCGTGTCCACGCTGCATTTCTGAAAGCAGTGACCGATTTCTCCGATTCAGGATGAAATCATTACTCCTGAATTTCGCGATCCACAAACGTTCATGTTGTTCCCCTTAAGGTCATTGATAACATTACGGGATAGGTAAAACAACAAATAGACCACACCAACAACCACATACAACATGTATGCAAAGGCAGGTTAAAGTCCGAGGAGTTGCCAGTTTGCTTCTGCAACGTCCGGCTAGGCTGCACAAATCACGTTCAAATTTGAGCACTTGTAGTTCTGAGAGAGGGAGCACTTCCAGTACTTCAGATTTCACAACATTATCGTTAAGATTACACGAAGGTCCGATCTGCCTCTCGTTATTATCATTCAAGGTAGCCTCAGCAAAGAAGCAGGACATATGATTACCTGCCATGTTCTCTCACGAGGCTGCGGGGACCTGGGTCTAAGGCTGTGGAACTTCAGGCAACATGCCTGCAACCAACGCAGGCCACTGTATTCTGTGGCGATGTTTGTGGTGTAACTTCGTTACACGGTTCTATTTCAGAGAGCAGATAGCTGCAGGAGCGTAGCACTCTTGAGCCGTTGGGGCTCGTTTGAAAAAAAAACCGTGGATGACTCCGCAGCAGTGTTTGATGACCGCTGGCGTGACTCCGGCGCAGTGTTTGAACCGTTGATAGTGACTCCGCCACAGTGTTTGGACTATTGATATGACACCGCCACAGTGTTTGACCATTGACCATTCCTCCACAGTGTTTGACAGTTGATATGACTCCGCCACAGTGTTTGTGAGACCGTTAACATAACTCCGCCACAGGGTTTGACCGTTGATATGACTCCGCCGCAGTGTTTGGCCGCTGGCGTGACCCCGCCGCAGTGTTTGACCGCAGACTTGACCTCGCCGGAGTGTTTGACCACAGGCGTGACCCCGCCACGGTATTCGACCGCAGACGTGACCTCGCCGGAGTGTTTGACCGCAGACGTGACCCCACCGGTGTGTGACCGCAGACGTGACCCCGCCATGGTATTTGACCACAGACGTGACCCCGCCACAGTATTTGACCGCAGACGTGACCCCGCCACAGTGTTTGACCGCAGACATGACCCCGCCGGTGTGTGTGACCGCAGACGTGACTCCACCGCGTGTTTGACCTGTGA
>NW_023596461.1:4758956-4776740 GCF_011947565.3 Pollicipes pollicipes
TCTCTCTCTCTCTCTCTCTCTCTCTCTCTCTCTCTCTCTCTCTCTCTCTCTCTCTCTCTCTCTCTCTCTCTCTCTCTCTCTCTCTCTCTCTCTCTCTCTCTCTCTCTCTCTCTCTCTCTCTCTCTCTTTCCCCACCCCCTCTCGCCCACATACGCACAAAACACACACACACACGCGCGCGCTGATATCGTAACTGCAACGTGAAAGTTTGTGTGACCCTATAAGACTTAACGAATCACATTATAGTTGACCCCGTTTTCATTCGGCTCCAGCATGGACGAAAACGGAATTGAAGCGTTTTGAATGGCTAAGGTTTTGGCGTCCTGGCAACGACATCAGCGTCCGTGCAACGCAACCGTGCTCTGTCTGTAATGGCCGGTGCTCACCTGTATTTCGCGATCCCTCAACGGTCATGGCCGGTGCTCACCTGTGTTTTGCGATCCCTTAACGGTCATGGCCGGTGCTCACCTGTGTCTTGCGGTCCCTTAACGGTCATGGCCGGTGCTCACCTGTGTCTTGCGGTCTCTTAACGGTCATGGCCGGTGCTCACCTGTATTTCGCGATCCCTCAACGGTCATGGCCGGTGCTCACCTGTGTCTTGCGGTCCCTTAACGGTCATGGCCGGTGCTCACCTGAGTTTCGCGATCCCTTAAACGGTCATTGCCGGTGCTCACCTGTGGTTTTTTGCGGTCCCCTAGCGGCTGTCTGATCAGCCGGCTCAGCAGAACCCAGCGGGGTCCGACCGGGCATCTAGTCCGCCAGTGGTCCGCCCACCAGTGTCTGGGCCCGGTCTGACCAGCGGGGTCCAGCAGTGGTCCTGCTCAGTCGTGCGGCGGTCCCCTGCACCGTCCGCCCGAGCGGCGCCGCGGTCCGGCCGGCCGCCGGTCTGCCGGGGCTGTGCTGACCACTGGCGCGGCGTTGCCACCACCGCCGTCGCCCTGATTGCCAGCTTAACGTTGACGTCAAGGAGCGGGAGCGTAACAGCGGCCGGCGCTCGACACTGTGTCGAGTCACGAGGCCTGTCGTGCTCGGTGTCGAGATCGACACGTCTCGACGCGTCGCAATCGATGCGTCGGCACTGACAACAGGCCGGGAGTCGGAGCCGACGGCGGGCCCGCCGGCTCCGAGCGTCACGGCCGTCATGGCGCCATAGCGTGCCTGATGCCACCTGATTTCAGCGAACTCGCAGCCTTGAGGAAAATCAATGCGAACTCGGCGCCGACACGAGTTTCACGCCATGGCCGGCCGTAGTTAAGAGCGCGACAAAACAAAGCTTCAACAGCCAGGAAGCACGGGGGCGTTGCAAACGAGGCCTGGCCTACGGTCCGAGGACCCATTGCAAGTGCCACCGCCGTGGCTGTTTGTGCGGCATGTTGGGGCGCGGTTGAGAGAGACAACATTCAACCACTTTAATTTTATTAGGAACAAACATACAAAGAGACAAAGACAGTTCAGCATAGCAAAGTGATAAAGGACCAGCATAGAATTAACTTTAACTTAAATGCGTAAGACTGAGAAGTATTAAATGACATCCTTGTGTGCCGCACACGGGGATATAGTTCTTCATTGCAGTCTGACAGTTCGATCGAATCCTGAAAAGTTGAAAAGCCCACGATGGCAGCAGAACGCAGATAGGCAAATTTGGAACACATTGGCCACAGCATTCTAGATGAGGCTCGAACTTCCTCTGGTATGTCCCCGAAAAGAGTGTGGTATTGTAAAAACAACGCCACTGCCCCGCTTAATGGCATTATGCACTTATACGAGATTGACTATGCCTGAGTGCTTACTAGGTCGCGGGTGATATTTCTTGGTGTGGTTATTTGGTTATTTTGATTAGACCTGTTTCGACCAATAAGTACGATGTCAGGGCTATGTGAGTAAGGAGAATAGATACCGGCGGGGAAGCATTTTATTCGCCTGGGAGGCCAACCACCGAGCCTTAGCCCGCGCAGGGACCCCTCTGCGGGGTACGCGCCGGGTGTCCGATCAGGGGCCCCCTCCAGGGGCCTCTCGGTCCACTTGTGGCTGGCGCGTGTAACCTGCCCCAGACAAGCGGGGCGTCACGAGGATTCAGGATAAAGCAAGAAAGAGGATTAGAGAGTCGGATGATATTTCTTGACAAAGATAGTCAGTAAAGGGGCAGCTTACAGACACTGCATCACTCCGAACCAGTGGCTGCAATGTGTCGCTGGACTCAGTGGCTGCACGCCAACCGTCGTGGTAGGAGCCCAACTTTGGAATAGCGCTGAAGTTGTACTGACTATATTCGTGATGTGGCGAAACGCGTGGTGGTAAGTTCGCCTTCCAGATAATGTGCTGGTAAATGGCTCGTCAAAGAGGGCCACTAAGCCTTTGACTTGGTGGTATCAGCCTGGTTACAGAGCGGTCGAAAGTCGCGTAGCCGTGTTACACAGTAAAAGTTCTTTCGTTTTATTTTGATAAGAAACCGAGGCAAAATGAATTCGTTGACCGAGCATTGAAATAAAGTGATGGTGTTTTTGGAGTGCAAGCATTAACTTACATTCAGCACGGAATCAGGTTAAAAATCCGTCACAGCAATTGTTTTGTTTTCTGTGTTTTTTCTCATTTTGTAGCTGAACTGGACCTTTAATCTGAACGAATGATGCCTCGCCAAAATTAATATGCTACCCGGATTTGTTTTCTCATGAGACCTTGCGAAAAAGCAGCGTGGCTCTCAATTTCAATCGGCAGGTACAAGTATTTCTTAAATCACCCCTTGACACAGCTAACAGCGGCCTGCCTTCACATAGAGTGATGGACATGACAAGGTGGCACCTGAAATGAGCTATAATGACACTGAAGATTTTTACTTGGTGCATCTGATAGAACTATCAGCTGCCAGCACAAACACATCGTCCAATTTCTTTCTATTTCCTTATTTTGATGATCCCCCAACATGGTATCACTCAATGCTGGCGTACCGGCTGGAGGAGTGATTTACACAGATACGGCGTCCAATTTCAGATGTTTCTACTTGTGCATGGTAGGTGCAGCCTTGCCATCAAATAATGTCTGACGATGTACCGGCTGGAGGAGTGATTTACACAGATAACGGCGTCCAATTTCAGATGTTTCTGCTTGTGCGTGGTAGGTGCAGCCTTGCCATCAAATAATGTCTGCCGATGTAAGATCCACATTGCCGGCGGATAGTACTCCCACAATAAAATCGTTACGGCTAGATTGCACCTTCTGCGCAAAGATAAACACAATTCAAATTGGATGCCGCACCTATGTAAACAACCCCTCCAGCCGACGCGCAATCATTGGGTTATACGCTACCGGGTGATAGTAAAAAAACTCGAAAAAATCGGACGAGTGTGTCGTGCTAGCAGCTCATAGTCCTATCAAATGCTCCAGTCCTATCGAATGCACCAGTCCTATAGAATGCACCAGTTCTATCAAATGCACCACTCCTATTGAATGCACCAAGTCGCAATCTTTCAGGGTATTCATAGTTGTTCTCACGGGCCACTCTATTTTTGACACCACCCTCAGTTCGGACAGGCCGACGTTAGCATTGCCCTGTCAAAGGGTGATTGGAACACAAATGGTCGTCACTGCCGTTGCGACATTTACATTGCCAACCGAGAGTGCTCCCGCAATGAAATCGCATGGCAAGGTTGCACCTTCCGCACACAAGTAGAAGTACGTCAAACTGGACCCGTATCTTTGCAAATGACCTCTCAAGCCGACCCTGCGGCATTCAGTGATACGCTGTCGCGGGATCGACCAAAAACAACCGAAAGAAAACTCGGCGGAGTGTGTTGTACTGACAGCTACTAGGCCGATACATATCCTTTTCAATGCAACAAGTCGCAATTTTCGAGTGTTATAATAATAACTTTTCCGGGCCGCCATATTACGGCCATTACTACACGTGCAAGGGGCCGGCATTAGTACTGCACTTTCAGGGGGTCATTTGAACGAAAAAGGCCACGCCTGCCGATGCGAGATTTACATCACCGGCCGGTACTTCTCCCACAATAACATCATAATCGCAGGGTTGCGTGCTCCGTTCTTCCGTACATACGCACCTGCAGCTGATACGCACCTGCAACTGATGAACCAGCAACCTCCTCGCGGGAGATTGGGGAAGGCTGCAGCCCATCGACGTCTTTGGTGCAAGGGCTGTGACACTAGGCCTAGACTTGTCCGACCTGTTCCGACCCCCGGCAGGGCTACTTCTATTAGCACGGCAGGTCAGTACTGGCCTTTCTGTACGAGTTTGACGCCAACAGCAACTCCTCCAATAGTGCGTGGCCTTGGGCATAGTGGCTTTGAACATTGTACTGCGTGAGTTACCATCTCTATGTAGTATGGACAAAAAACTGGCTGATGCACAACGGGGCAGCAGGCTTTGCGAAGCCAGAGCCCAGCTGACGCCCTGTCAGAACCCAGCCATTGCCGTGCCAGGTCCCAGCTAACGCTCTTGTCGAGCTCATCATGTACCCTGCTCTGCCGCGCAGGCTTCTTGCTGGGCCCATCCCTGGCAAGGACTTGTGCCCAGCTGGCGTGGAGTATTTCTACAAGATGGGACCAGGCAGGACCCGTCTGGAACCCAGCGTCCGTCCAGGCCACGCCCATATGCTGATATTTGCCCAGCACGTGCCCGGCTGGCGTCCAGTTAGGCCGCAGGCAGGCAGCCTGGCCGTGGCCCGGTCGCGGCCCGTCAGAAAAAAAAAATGTTACAAGGGCCGTCTGGGGCCCGCTGAGCAGCCTGCCACCGTCCTCTCAGTCTGTCCACCTAGGGCCCGGCCAGGGCCACGATAAAATACTGACTTGGAAATGAGCATGACGCTAAAAGTAGTTTGTTTAGTTACCTAGTGTACCAGTAGTTCAAAGCAATTTGCCGTATTACATCGGCTCATCGTTTTTTTTTTGCTCACTGCATTCGGGGCGGGAGGCTCAGAAAATGAACGGGGGAATGAGAATGAGAGAAACGAAGAATGAGAAGTCAGCATTAGAGCACTCAGGCTACCCAAAGCTTATAAAGCCCTGCTCTTGCTTGCCTGAGCAACAGGAACAGAGAACACCATTGAACGGACAGCCGCCACCTGGACTGCCCAAAAGTGCAGCGTCGGTGAGCCACCTCTGGCTCTGCGCTCTGAGCGGATGAATGTGCTGACTGTGAGTACTGGACCAAATGTCAGCGGCCGCTAAACACTTGCGTAGTGTCACAGCCCTTGCACCACAACGTCGATGGGCTGCAGCCCTCCCCAATCTCCCGCGAGGAGGTTGCTGGTTCATCACTAGACAAATGTTGATTTTCCAATTTTCCACTCACTGCGGCCGAAACGCCGCGTGCTTCCGTTAACGTACTCCATGTTCAGGACGCAGGTGAACGGCAGGCTTACCCAAGGCGGGCACATATCCGACAACAGCGGCATATGGGTGGTGCGCCGCGTGTACGACCGCCATCAGAACAGCGAGGGCCGTGAACCAGTTCTTCCCGGCCTGCAGCGGTAGACCAATGAGCAGATGTTCTGGCCAAGCTTGCCCAGCGACTGATGCTTCGTCTACGCGGAAGAGTGGATCCGGCTTATGCTGCTCACCAACATCCACGCACCGTCGTTCCTCGGCATAGAACACGAAACATTTCGCCCGCGACTGACAGAGCCCGGTCGGCTCGCGCAGAAGTCGTGCCGACCACTGCGACGTGTGGTGAGAGGCCGCGGCACTGCCAGCCTCCAGGACGCCGGTAGGCCGGTAGAGGGCTCTCCACGGCCATTCACCTGTCCGGTAGAGCAAAGGTATAGGGTGGGCGCATGAAGAGCAATGGAAGATATTGTTGCGCGCCCGGGACAGAAGAAAGAAGCCGCTACAACCTGTGAAACTTCACGTTCGCGTTCAAGCTCGCGTGCTTATCCGTCATTTTTATGGTCCGTTGGCCGGTGCACAAGCAGAACGTTAATTTTGTGTCGCAAATCAGCCATCGAACGCGTTGCTTTGTTTCCAGCGTGTTGACAATCTTGGCAGATGCGCCGTCGCGAGAACGGCCGAAAACCCGAGACCAAAAACCAAAAACAACTGCGCAAAATTTGGTTTAAGGCATACAGAGCGCAAGCTGGGATGGGTGTGCTGCTCCTCGCGCTACGTTGATCGTAAACGAGTTTTGTAGGGGTTCGAACTCGAATCAGCTGGGGGTAGAGGAAGACGCGGAAACGTGCAAACCGCGCAAACGTAATTATGGAGGGCTCCCTGAGGGCAACGGAAGAAATAAAGCAGCAGTAATGCCTCATCACCACGTGAGTCGTGAGATACAACGTTAGGTCTCGCCACAACCGACTCACAGACCATTCAACATGTGAACAGAAAGCGCGCAGCGAACAAAGCGTGCAGCAGCAGGCGCGGACCAACAAAAGACTGTTTCGAAAACGTGTATTAAAATCAAACCCCCCCTCCCCAAAACGAACCGGACAAACACTTAACAGGCAACACGCCGCTGCATCCATTGTCTGCGCCATCGGCGCCCCGACACAGCGCACAGCCGGCTGTCGGCCGTCACTTCTTGCCCTCGATCATGATGATGTGGTAGCCGAACTTGGTCTTGACGGGCGGGTCGGTGTAGCGCGGGCTGGCCGTGGTGGACGGCGTCAGCGCGAACGCCGCCTCCTGGAACGGGCCGACCATGGAGCCGCGCTGCATCCAGCCGAGGTCGCCGCCAGAGCGCGCCTTGTCCTCGCTGTACGTGGCGGCCACCTCGTTGAACTTGGCGCCGGCCCGCAGCTTCTCCAGCGCCTCCAGCGCCTTGGACTGCTTTTCGCAGAGGATATGCCGCACCTGGTGAATACGATACTGAAGTCGAGCAGCGATAACCAGCGCGCAGCATACGGCATTGACGTTGAGCCACGGTCACCAACGCGCAGCTGTTGCATAATAAGGCAGACGGCATTGTACGGAAGGGATAAGTGCTCGGCTGACTTAACTTTTGGGCGAAAGTCCATAATTTCAGGTCTTAGAGCATTGGCGATCTAGCAAGGTTTTTCATGCACGAAAAGTATAATTACATTTTATTTCCCGACTATTCAGAACAGATGCGTACTCATCACACCTAGGTTTCCAGTTCAAATATATATACATACATATATATATATATATATATATATATATATATATATATATATATATCGATTGACGAGTTTCCTTTCCGTTCTTTCTCTATCCCAAAATGTCGGTTCTTCCGTTTTCCACGATTTAGAGCTGGACTACATCTTTGACCATTACATACTGAACCTAGCTCATTCACTCTGAACATTCCTAGTTGTCTTACTTGGAAGACATACTTTTTTACCTGCCTTCCTGCCTAGTTCAGCTGCATTTATCGGCAAGGTAACGATGACTTATAAAACGTTTTAATTTCCTTCACGAAGCCTGATAGGTACCATTAACTTATCGATTTAATCTACGGTTATTTCTCGAAACACCATGTCCGGAACCCTGCACCAGCACCGGTTTGAAGTAAATGCATATCGCAAACAAAACACCCAATTCTAACAACCAATGCGCTGATTTCAGAGTACAAAATGCACTAAAAAAACATCACACGGTTCCAACCGAAGGGGGCAGCCCTACCGTGAAATGATAGCTATAAAAGGCACATGGATTATTTTGCTTTTAACGATACACATTTGAGCACGGAGATTTACATAACTGTTAATGTCAACAATTATAGCTGTCACCTGAAAACTAACAGAGTTTGACAGCATTGGAGGTGTTCGTAGAACCACGGAACACTGCCGTTTTAATGTCGCATGTGAATGAGACTGAAACAGGCTGAGGAAACTGATCGTTGCGCAGCTGTCTTGATTTTATCGCATGTACGCTGATAGACTTGCGGAATAAAGTCACTTGTTTTCTTCTTCATTTACTTCTGCGTTGAATTTGTTAACGTAACTTGCGAAGATCAACTTGTTTTGAAAATAATTCAACCAGTCGAGTTGCCCAAATATAAATTACTTTTCACAACTTGGCTAAAAGCATGTGAAACAGTGAGATGAGCATTTCTGTACGAGTTACACTGCAGCTTATTTGGCAAATGACAACGGCAATATAAACATTTACACTCTTCGTGACTCGAAAACTATTGAAATTGTCTGGCTCAGGTGACATGCGCTTTAGGGATTTGACGAGACGATTGACAGGATTAACGACCGACGTCGTAGGACGATTTGTACCAACACCGACTATCCGCCCATCGATCGGTCGTGAGTACAAATTTATTTCCAAACGACCAAAAGCCGTTTGAAACAGCGTAAAACGCTACCCGTTTGAGTTCTAGGAGTTTCCCACGCGCGATTCTGGAACCTGCGAGGCTATGCTATATACGCAGAATTTACATACAATACTCACTTTAACTTGAGATGTGCCTCCACCCTTTTTGTCTTTTGCTGACGACCCATCTGCACTGCTGTCGCCTCCACCCTTGCCTTTGGCACCTTTACCGCCAGCAGCTCCTTTTCCTCCCGCCGCTGGCTTCTTCGGACCCATTTCTTCAGGCTTTGATAGCTAGATGTGCTAAATCATGACCTGTCAATACAACACCTGCATGGGGTTAAAAGTTGCATCAATTAGTATGTGATGTGTGACACAAATTGTTCTCATATCCTGTCTGAGCGTCTTGAGGAATGATCTTCCCACGATACACTCGTCAGACATGTGCTGGGTCTTGCTCAAGCTGGATTGGGCTCTTCCCTGACTCATGATACCATTGTTTGAATCTGACTGTGACTCTAAGGAACTCAACGTAATTTTCAGTCACATCTAATTCTACCTTAAGAACATAGTGAACTACAGATGCCAAATCATAACCATACTTAAGACAGGTCATAAATGTCTAAAAATACTGGCTATACATGTTGTCATATATGTAATGGAATAATCCATTTATGGCATTCAGTAGCATCTATCTTCGCCAAGGTAAAATGTGATTGCTGATAATCCAGGCAACTAATTGAGCATAAATGAGGATGCGTGATGAGCATAGTTAGGGTTCATTGAGCATTGGACGCTTGTTGAGGATGTTAACTGTCAATTCTTAACTTGATTGGTGTTCTGAATCACTTACATAACTATGCTATGTTTTGCTTTTCAAGGTGTCCATTTTGACATGGGAGGATCCTGAAAGGTGACCCCTCTGAATGGATCCATTTCTGGGATCAGAGCTCACATTAAGCAGTACTTGATCTGTCAGTCCTTACCCCTACCATCAATTGTAGGTTTGATGTTTACCAATGCCACGTTTACCACAGAAATTTGGGATGAAAGTTTCCTAATGTCCCACAATGCTCAGCACTGCCCATTTTGCCCTCTGACGTCACCTAACCTCTAGCGTGGCTGCTGCCGCTGGCCACAGGCCATACCTGTCAAAGCCTAATAATAGAGCACCAAAAGCAACTCAAACTCATCCCATAATAGGTGGATAGATCAGAAGGGATACAAAATTGCATTAACCAGCTGAGCCATCAGGATGGGACATCATAAGAAGCTTCTCTATATTCTTACACTGTCACAGCAGCACACAAAACAGTTATCTTGCATATTGTGTGATAAGTGATGCAGGCAGATGTTGATGTAAAGATATTGTGTTTTGATTTTCTTGTCATACAGTACCATATCTAGCCAACCTAATCCTGACTGGTGGTCCAAATAAACTATGTGACTGCAATGCTTACCTTTTTCATTCATATGCTACAACACAGGACGACCCAGAGATGCAGCTCAGAGGGCAGTAAAATATCAAGAATATTCTGAATGTTCTTCCATAGTACACAAGCATACAATGAGCAATTACCAATGTTGTTCAAACTGGGACATGAGACCATAACCAGAGCATTACAGGTGAGGGGGACAGAAAAATACACAGGTTTTGTGAAGTGATTTTTACCCTGCACTGCCACAAAATTACAAATCTTTTATTTATCCATGACCTATCTCTAGAATCATTTTTGCAACATATTGCTTTAACTTCTTTTTGTCCTGCTATACATGAAACACCAATCAGCTACTCATTCAGCCCAACATCTGCACCTTTTTTGCTGTTATTAGGGTTTGACAATGAAATCAGATGTTTAAGCTCTCTGGAGTCTCCTATCTCTCATCATGGAGGAACCACATCCACCACAGGGTGTCTAAAGCCTGCACATCTGGTTTCTCAGAAGTGCATCTTGACTCTCATCTGAATGACTCTCAGAAGTGCATCTTGACTATCATCATACTGGCATTTGTTGGTACCAGGGGCTTCTACTTTTATGTTCATGGTCCAGTTCCTGCATAAAAAATATGCAGAGAAAATTACCCATTCTTCCATACCATTATATAGGTTAGTAGCAAATCAGTAGGCTATGCTTGCTGTTTTGCTTCCCAGAACTCCTCCCAAGAAATTTGTTGATTTGATAGATGCTAGTGCACAGCTGGTGCCCACACTACTTAACTGCCAATGATATGCAAGTCAGCATATGTAGGCATCTCACTGAGAGGTCATGGAGCTTAATGCAGCTGAATGTTTTCTTTAAAATTCAGGCAGAACATACAAAAAGGATGCTTACAATGATCCCACAGTTGTATGCCAAATGACATTTTTTTCAGAAATGACTAACACAAAGTAAATAAGTGGGAGATCAGTGACTGCCTGACAGGCCCCACAAAGAATTTGACATGTCCTACAAAACCCTGTAAAATATACATAGACATGAGATCACACAAATATATTCCAGGAACTTCTTTGACTAGAAAAACATGCCTGTGTCAAAATGCGCACATATGCCACATATCCTCTAATGACATTTCTATCATATCCCCTTTGTACCAAAGACTGCTTTCACGCGGTGCCATTTGTCAGACTAGTGCCTGGAATCCCGGACCGCAAGAGCAGATCCATGGCTATCTATGGAGAGCCGATCCAGGATCACGAGGGTTCTATGGAGGATCCTTGGATTTTGGGCGGCTCCAGGCAACTGTCTGATTGCATTACGCATTACGAGTTATTGAGTGTATTACGCGCATGCTAATTTCTTTACCCGTAACGGCAAAACGAACACACCGCTGCCAATCTTAATATTCCTCACGCTCACCAAACCGGTGATGCTACGAGAGGCTGATAACTGTATCGGTTGCGCTGGAATCGTCTCTTTGAGAAAATAAGCTCAAATTTGCTGTCACCTTTTTCATTTTACGTCACGGGCATCTTGGGGTATAGGAAGTGACAACTGACAGATCAGTACATATGATAAAACTGACAAGGATAATGGGGTCGTCCAAGCCAACAGATGGGCCATAACTTTTCACTGAGTTCAGGACCTTCACGAGGAAATACAAATTGGCATTGCTGGACAAAACCCTGTCGAGATGCCTGTGTAAAATAGTGTAAAGGTCTCACGTTGATGGCAAGCGCTTCGCGCCAGTCCTCACTGAGAAATACTAAATTGCACTTAGTGGCCACATCCATGCATCGTTGTTCAGTCCTACGCACACTTGCCCCGCCTGCCACGCAGTATGGATGTGCGGGCCCAGGACAGTTCGTTTAGCGTTCACGGCAGAGCAACGCCGGCACAGCGCACCAGGAACTGAAAAGATATGCTCACTGCCCATCTATATAATAATCACTAGCCAAACTCGGAAGATTATCAAACTCAACACGTTACTTTCGAATGTGAAGCGCTAATGCACGACAAAGAACTCGCCTGATTAATAATCCGGTATCAACACACACGCTTTCCTCAAATCCAATTTCAGTGTACAAAGTTTGACAACACATGAGGAATACCCCCCCCCCCCAAGACCGCAAAGTCCCACCCTCTTTGACCCGTCCCCAAGAACGTACCCAGAGTGGTCACGATGCGGAATGCCCCGAGTGGCTGAACTCCACGGGTTACGTGGGGTAGGCGCCAGAGTGATACCAGCCTTTCCATTGCACAAGCGCATCACCTTGCTATAGCACCTGCAACATCCGATTCGGAGTTTTTCATCGCTTGGCGGCCGGCCTCGGTTTCCCGCGCCAGCGCGGCCGCCACCTGCCATCTAGCGAGAGTTCTTCGAACCAGCTGAACTTTGGTGCCGCTTACAGCCGAGGCCCGCGCCGTACGCAAAACGGTGCCCGTGTACCGTTCCGAGCGCCCGCACCATGTCGGCTGCGGAACGGCGACGTGACCGCCGCACCGCCACGGGTTAATAGCCAATACACTTGATTCTTACGATAGCACTACAAGCGTGTTGCATTACCAGTGCCCTTTCAGGAGTCATGACCTCTCCTTGCCAAAATCGTGCTGGTGAATTGGCACTACAAAACAGGGTCTTTTTGTGAAGAAACAATTGGGGGCGACATAGACTTTCGAATTACGAGCATGCTAAAAATAAAATCTGCGTATTTTACCGACCTTGCTGTTCTGTTCGCAACTGCACACACTCTCGTTTTCGTTTGTTCGATTAAAAAGTAGCTCACCAAGAAACAGGTGGCATGTTCTTATATATTCGTGAATTAACGTTTCGAATCACGGGTGTCAATTTGTACCCTTTAGAATGATCTACTGCTTCCCCCCCCCCCGCCCGCACGCCCTGTTAAGACGAAGAACATTATGATGATACGATCCAGGCTAATTCAAGAAATATGATACGCCTTGCTCTGTTTTTAACGAGTCGGTGATCTGTGATCATTAGGTCCTAGGTCCATAGCTGGAGCGTGTGATGCGCTGTAGGTGAGTATGCCCACAACAGGACAGCGTACAAATGCTAACGGCGGTTATGACATGTACGCTGCCCAATTGCTGCTTTAAACACGCGCTCGGTGGGGCTGGGGGCTAAATTGATCCCCCCGAAGATTTCCAGAATAGTTTCCGAGCGGCGCGGCGCAGCCGCGCCAAATTTTGCAGAGCTGTAGGCAATTGAATAGCAGATCGTTTGGTATCAAAAAATTTAGTTGTACCTTGTAAGGTCACTGACCTACGGCAGGTCAAAGTGAGGCCATGGATTCTGCGAAGCCAATTTCTAGGGCATCGAGTAGTCTGCTGAAACAACGGAGTCTTAGACGAGACCGTACATCTCTACATCCGACCGTATATCGGAGATACTTTCTTAGGCAACGCAACAATTGAATGAACGAATTCCATTGACCTAAGGTAGGTTTTGAAGGTCAGATCAAAAGTCAAATCCAATCTGTTTTACCACTCTAGGGATTGCTGTATGAGGTAGTTTCTGGTGCTCATTTCGAAAGTACTGATAAGAGAAACCGCATCATACAATTCACTGACCTAAAACGACCCAGGTCAACATTTCGGTTTTAGGAACATGCTGCGTAGCGTCATCTTTGTTGCTGATTCAAATGCAAAACTCAAAGCACTGTAGTCTGATTTGGTCACCATGACCTTCGAAAGGTCAAGCAAGGTCACTAGCCTTAATGATCATGTGACCTTTTGCTTAGAACAGGCATCTAGGTTCCGGGGGAACTTTGGAGGCCAGCCTGGAGATTGACCTTGTTCGACATTTATTTGACCCGAAGGTCATAACCTAGGATCCTCAAGCTTTGCCCTGAGGGAGTTCAGGCACAGACCAACCCATCCTGTAAATTTGGTGTATCTAACTTTCTCAATTCCTGAGATTTCAGGGGGTCAACTGACCCCTGACCCCACCCGCGTGAAGGGTATCCAACCAGCCGCCCCGGTGCGTGTAAAAAATAATGATCTTGTACCACGAGCGGCGCTGAAATGAGAATTGTTACAAAACACTAAACGAGGTGGTCATGCGACGAAGTGTTCTCAGCTCTCAAAGTCCAAAATAATCAACCAATCCCGACAAGCACGGCACAAACGTGAACATTGACCCGCCATCCACGTAACCCAAGCCACGAGAACAGGCTAATTGGTGTTGGACTTCTGGTTGGTGGTTTTTGATTGGCGGGTAAATACTTTCATAGCGCGGATTGTGAGGGCTTAGAAATATATATTTTAAGAAATATGAAAAATTATAATGCTTCATTTCAGACGCCGTAGCAATGAACATAGGCCATAGCTGTGGTCTGTAACATTGCATCAATTATCAATTACAATGACGTAGCATGTAGCATCGAAAGAGTGTACAATCTGATCGCAAAGCGACGTAGAGTGACTTTTTCTGGATGGACTAAGCCCTTCAAAACGAACATGCTCATCGGGTTTAAGTCCCGCTGCTCCGACCACTTCTACACTAAGACATGCTGCTGTGGACCTAATCGTTAGGACTTTTTGTATGGCCAGCAAAGTGGCGGGCGGATGGCGGGACGCCGAGCCTGCCACCTGGCGGTGTGCCACCTCCATCGTCCTTCCTCTTAGAGTCACTCTGGTTGTCGGCACGCGCCGTTTGTGCCAAGCGCGCCTTAAGTGTGCTTTTGGTGGGGACGCTATGGGAGACGAGGGACACAAATTTTTACCGTAATAACTTATGGTTTGATATTTCGAACAATGTACCCCTATATAGGGCAACCGCCTTGTGGCGGTGCCAGAGACAAAGAGGGGGAGATAATTCAAATGAGTGAGCTGTAGTGGAGTCGGTGACCAGGTTGGCTGTCAGAGTGCGCGTGTGGCTCTGGCAGTTGCGCTACAGCTGCAGAGGCAGGGTGCAGCCCGGGCTCGCAGCAGTGTTGCGTCCCGTTCCACGAGTCCCGGCCCGAGTGGCCTCGGCGGTCCGGCCAGCGTCCCCCGGCAGGGACAGGGAATGCCGGCCGGGTCATCTCGGCGGCCCGGCCAGCGTCCCGCGGCAGGGGCAAACCGGAGGCTCGCCTTCCAGTCTCAGTGGCCGCTCTGCAGCCGCGGCCGCAGTATTTAGTTCATATAGAGGACGAGGTCGGGGCTGCCCCCACGCGTGTCTCGCATCTCTCGTCAGATTGGGGCATGTGCTACGGCCAAACTGCTGTGTAACCACTCTCGATCAACTACAGCGTTATTTAATGCGGTTGTGTTTTTTTTCCGCTGGTTTAAGATGTGTCCTTTCCTATAGCTACCGTCTTTGTTTTCTTTTTGCAGGAATGGGTCCGGCAGCACCCGCATAAAGATACAACTTTGCAAACAAATTGTTGTACAAGATCGCATCCCGCTCAGGCAGTCTGAAATGCTGAGGAAGTGGAGTGGAGACTCCCACTCGAACCGTTCCAATGCGTAAAGGCGTGCTCCCGATTAACTGATCTCGTGGTCCATCGCGGAAGGGGGCATTCCATTGAAGCGAAGCGTATGCCTTCGGACTCTGTCTGGGTCGTGTTCCCAACACCGCAGCACATCACTCCGAAGGTCTGGGGTCCCTTGGCCTTTTTGGCTAAAAACATCTGGTATATGCAAACTGTCTGACTTACGCTGGGTATTTGTGTAGTGTAGGCGATTGGTAATGGGTTTCCAGGGTCGGCTTTCAGCCAGCCCGGCCAGTGATTAAGCGGCGTGGCCGGCTGGTGTCACGTCATTGACCGCGTGACGTGGCCGGGGTCGCTTGTGCGGGCCAAGGTGCTTTAGACTGAAGGTAGGGACGGGCCGGGTGAGGCTGGGAGTTCAGTTTGTCCAGGAGAGCAATACGGTAATACAAGTGGCCAAGTGAACCAGGGTCTACATTTGGAAATGCGGATGATACAGGATCTTTAACTCTATCCCCAGGGCAGCTAGATGGGGAAGCACATCAGAAGCGGCATCTTCCGTCAGCGCTTTTGTCACCTATGCTTGACCACTGGAATATGCTGAAAGTTGTTTCGCTGCTGCAGACGCGTGTTCGGGCTGTCGCAAGGCATCTGGCGTGGATGCTTGTGATGGCCCGTTACGGCTGATGCTGCGACAGAAGCGTCTCATCTCGGGGTGCGGGGGGGGGGGGATGGACGAATGTGACGCGAAACGGTGGCGGGGGCGCCCTCGTCGCTGACCGGCGCCGGTCATGCTCAGTAGATTGCCAGGCTGCTGTCGGCGGGTGGGGCTGGCACTGTTAGCTCTACCGCTCAGAATGTTACAGCCATGCAGCAGGACACAGTAAATTCATCATGGTGTGCAGAGGATGGGGTCGTGCGCATTTCTTGGCACTGTTAGTATCGAGACTGGCATCGTTCGATGGTGCTCAGCCGTCGACGATATTTGTACAGTACCACCCCTGACAGCGTATTGCGAATGTGGCCGGTCGAGCAACGCATGTCTAGGCGAAATTGGGCAGTTTTTTTAAAGAACAGTGTAAATTATCTGTCAAGATTGGGAGCAAACGCTTAATATCACGCGTTGAGTGTTATCTATTTGCACACAAAATCGCCCTCGTCCGGCGGCACATGCTTTGGAGTGGTGAGATCCGGTGAGGGCGTATTGCTGAAAACAGACGGCTGGCCGGTGCATGGTGTATTCGGGGTCACATCGCGGCTGGACCACTCCACACACAACGGCGAACTGCCGCACGCAACGCTGACAGGGAGACTCCCCACCACAAGCGCCGAGCGGCACCACTTATACTGCTTCCAAGGCTCATACCCGCAACACGATCTGCGAGCGACTGGCCGGCGCCACCGTGACGCACCGCCCCAAGCCGTGACTGTTCTCCTCAATCAGGCATGAGCCATCGCCCCACTCGCCTTACATGCTGACACACTGTCCCGGGGCATGGTCCACCGCTACACATGGCCAAACGAAACTATGGCAGCGATTACAACTTTTTATTACCGTGTGCGAGGAGTCGGAACCATACGCGTTACATTGCAATGCCCTAGAGCCAAAAACTGCCATCCTAATTTGGTCTTGGCCGGTCGCATCTCTCTGCTCGATATCATCATTTGAAGCACACTTCTAAATGCTGGTGGCTGGCCAAGCGCTGAGACGAAAGAACGGAAGAGTTCAGAAATATAACCGCCGGCCGAGAATGGGATTGTACGCATTTCATAGCATTTTCTGAGGCTGGGGCGTTACCACGGGGTTTCGGTACGGAGGGGGATGGGCGGTGACACCAATTTGTGATAAGGGACGGGGACGAAGTCGTAAAACCATCACGACACTTGAACAATAAAAATGTGAGAAATGATGTGCGTAGTAGCTGGCGTTCTCGTATATAATTATTGGTATGCAAATTCTTCATGTGCATGGCACCACAACGCCGTAAAACGGTAGGTGTGTGAACCGGTACCTCGAAGCATTGAGCACCGTCAATTGTATCGTTGTCCAGCACTACAACGCCGTTTAACCAGTACCTCGTGGTGTATGGAGGGTGGCTAACTCAGTATAAGAGCTTTTAACTCGTACAGCTCTTGAAAGCTTTTCTTTTTATAATAAGTAAAAGTCTGCTAATGGAAAAATAACATCACAGAATAAACCTACCCATTTATTTCGATAAAAGCACCTCAGCAATATTCTACTTGAGGATCACAGGGTTCACATACTCCCTCCAAGGCTGCTCCACTACCGTTTGCCGTGGGGCCCTGAGCACAGCCGCACGTTCTCTAGGGTGTTGCGTTTAGGCTCGCAAAAGGGGCTGTAGCTCGAGCGGGATCCGCTCGGTCCGGGCAAAGGCGAAGCACCTGGCACACTTCTGTTGCGTTGGTCCTGCCCTACGTCACCATTAAGCAAGGCAAGTTTTCAGTCCTTGTCGCGAGCTGAGGCTGCATCCAGCTGTGGCTGAGGTAACGGGCAGGGTCGTGAGCAGACGATCAGGGTCGGCGACTTCGGGTATGGGTTCCCGCACATTCTGCCTCACATAGCGGAGAACGGACGGGGGGGGGGGGAGGTGTGAATTTATTTGCAGCATTGAAAAATGCAAGGGGGTGGTTTTCCCTTGCCCTTGTGACGCCGCTGC
>NW_023596461.1:4776750-4840356 GCF_011947565.3 Pollicipes pollicipes
ATATATATATATATATATATATATATATATATATATATATCGATTGACGAGTTTCCTTTCCGTTCTTTCTCTATCCCAAAATGTCGGTTCTTCCGTTTTCCACGATTTAGAGCTGGACTACATCTTTGACCATTACATACTGAACCTAGCTCATTCACTCTGAACATTCCTAGTTGTCTTACTTGGAAGACATACTTTTTTACCTGCCTTCCTGCCTAGTTCAGCTGCATTTATCGGCAAGGTAACGATGACTTATAAAACGTTTTAATTTCCTTCACGAAGCCTGATAGGTACCATTAACTTATCGATTTAATCTACGGTTATTTCTCGAAACACCATGTCCGGAACCCTGCACCAGCACCGGTTTGAAGTAAATGCATATCGCAAACAAAACACCCAATTCTAACAACCAATGCGCTGATTTCAGAGTACAAAATGCACTAAAAAAACATCACACGGTTCCAACCGAAGGGGGCAGCCCTACCGTGAAATGATAGCTATAAAAGGCACATGGATTATTTTGCTTTTAACGATACACATTTGAGCACGGAGATTTACATAACTGTTAATGTCAACAATTATAGCTGTCACCTGAAAACTAACAGAGTTTGACAGCATTGGAGGTGTTCGTAGAACCACGGAACACTGCCGTTTTAATGTCGCATGTGAATGAGACTGAAACAGGCTGAGGAAACTGATCGTTGCGCAGCTGTCTTGATTTTATCGCATGTACGCTGATAGACTTGCGGAATAAAGTCACTTGTTTTCTTCTTCATTTACTTCTGCGTTGAATTTGTTAACGTAACTTGCGAAGATCAACTTGTTTTGAAAATAATTCAACCAGTCGAGTTGCCCAAATATAAATTACTTTTCACAACTTGGCTAAAAGCATGTGAAACAGTGAGATGAGCATTTCTGTACGAGTTACACTGCAGCTTATTTGGCAAATGACAACGGCAATATAAACATTTACACTCTTCGTGACTCGAAAACTATTGAAATTGTCTGGCTCAGGTGACATGCGCTTTAGGGATTTGACGAGACGATTGACAGGATTAACGACCGACGTCGTAGGACGATTTGTACCAACACCGACTATCCGCCCATCGATCGGTCGTGAGTACAAATTTATTTCCAAACGACCAAAAGCCGTTTGAAACAGCGTAAAACGCTACCCGTTTGAGTTCTAGGAGTTTCCCACGCGCGATTCTGGAACCTGCGAGGCTATGCTATATACGCAGAATTTACATACAATACTCACTTTAACTTGAGATGTGCCTCCACCCTTTTTGTCTTTTGCTGACGACCCATCTGCACTGCTGTCGCCTCCACCCTTGCCTTTGGCACCTTTACCGCCAGCAGCTCCTTTTCCTCCCGCCGCTGGCTTCTTCGGACCCATTTCTTCAGGCTTTGATAGCTAGATGTGCTAAATCATGACCTGTCAATACAACACCTGCATGGGGTTAAAAGTTGCATCAATTAGTATGTGATGTGTGACACAAATTGTTCTCATATCCTGTCTGAGCGTCTTGAGGAATGATCTTCCCACGATACACTCGTCAGACATGTGCTGGGTCTTGCTCAAGCTGGATTGGGCTCTTCCCTGACTCATGATACCATTGTTTGAATCTGACTGTGACTCTAAGGAACTCAACGTAATTTTCAGTCACATCTAATTCTACCTTAAGAACATAGTGAACTACAGATGCCAAATCATAACCATACTTAAGACAGGTCATAAATGTCTAAAAATACTGGCTATACATGTTGTCATATATGTAATGGAATAATCCATTTATGGCATTCAGTAGCATCTATCTTCGCCAAGGTAAAATGTGATTGCTGATAATCCAGGCAACTAATTGAGCATAAATGAGGATGCGTGATGAGCATAGTTAGGGTTCATTGAGCATTGGACGCTTGTTGAGGATGTTAACTGTCAATTCTTAACTTGATTGGTGTTCTGAATCACTTACATAACTATGCTATGTTTTGCTTTTCAAGGTGTCCATTTTGACATGGGAGGATCCTGAAAGGTGACCCCTCTGAATGGATCCATTTCTGGGATCAGAGCTCACATTAAGCAGTACTTGATCTGTCAGTCCTTACCCCTACCATCAATTGTAGGTTTGATGTTTACCAATGCCACGTTTACCACAGAAATTTGGGATGAAAGTTTCCTAATGTCCCACAATGCTCAGCACTGCCCATTTTGCCCTCTGACGTCACCTAACCTCTAGCGTGGCTGCTGCCGCTGGCCACAGGCCATACCTGTCAAAGCCTAATAATAGAGCACCAAAAGCAACTCAAACTCATCCCATAATAGGTGGATAGATCAGAAGGGATACAAAATTGCATTAACCAGCTGAGCCATCAGGATGGGACATCATAAGAAGCTTCTCTATATTCTTACACTGTCACAGCAGCACACAAAACAGTTATCTTGCATATTGTGTGATAAGTGATGCAGGCAGATGTTGATGTAAAGATATTGTGTTTTGATTTTCTTGTCATACAGTACCATATCTAGCCAACCTAATCCTGACTGGTGGTCCAAATAAACTATGTGACTGCAATGCTTACCTTTTTCATTCATATGCTACAACACAGGACGACCCAGAGATGCAGCTCAGAGGGCAGTAAAATATCAAGAATATTCTGAATGTTCTTCCATAGTACACAAGCATACAATGAGCAATTACCAATGTTGTTCAAACTGGGACATGAGACCATAACCAGAGCATTACAGGTGAGGGGGACAGAAAAATACACAGGTTTTGTGAAGTGATTTTTACCCTGCACTGCCACAAAATTACAAATCTTTTATTTATCCATGACCTATCTCTAGAATCATTTTTGCAACATATTGCTTTAACTTCTTTTTGTCCTGCTATACATGAAACACCAATCAGCTACTCATTCAGCCCAACATCTGCACCTTTTTTGCTGTTATTAGGGTTTGACAATGAAATCAGATGTTTAAGCTCTCTGGAGTCTCCTATCTCTCATCATGGAGGAACCACATCCACCACAGGGTGTCTAAAGCCTGCACATCTGGTTTCTCAGAAGTGCATCTTGACTCTCATCTGAATGACTCTCAGAAGTGCATCTTGACTATCATCATACTGGCATTTGTTGGTACCAGGGGCTTCTACTTTTATGTTCATGGTCCAGTTCCTGCATAAAAAATATGCAGAGAAAATTACCCATTCTTCCATACCATTATATAGGTTAGTAGCAAATCAGTAGGCTATGCTTGCTGTTTTGCTTCCCAGAACTCCTCCCAAGAAATTTGTTGATTTGATAGATGCTAGTGCACAGCTGGTGCCCACACTACTTAACTGCCAATGATATGCAAGTCAGCATATGTAGGCATCTCACTGAGAGGTCATGGAGCTTAATGCAGCTGAATGTTTTCTTTAAAATTCAGGCAGAACATACAAAAAGGATGCTTACAATGATCCCACAGTTGTATGCCAAATGACATTTTTTTCAGAAATGACTAACACAAAGTAAATAAGTGGGAGATCAGTGACTGCCTGACAGGCCCCACAAAGAATTTGACATGTCCTACAAAACCCTGTAAAATATACATAGACATGAGATCACACAAATATATTCCAGGAACTTCTTTGACTAGAAAAACATGCCTGTGTCAAAATGCGCACATATGCCACATATCCTCTAATGACATTTCTATCATATCCCCTTTGTACCAAAGACTGCTTTCACGCGGTGCCATTTGTCAGACTAGTGCCTGGAATCCCGGACCGCAAGAGCAGATCCATGGCTATCTATGGAGAGCCGATCCAGGATCACGAGGGTTCTATGGAGGATCCTTGGATTTTGGGCGGCTCCAGGCAACTGTCTGATTGCATTACGCATTACGAGTTATTGAGTGTATTACGCGCATGCTAATTTCTTTACCCGTAACGGCAAAACGAACACACCGCTGCCAATCTTAATATTCCTCACGCTCACCAAACCGGTGATGCTACGAGAGGCTGATAACTGTATCGGTTGCGCTGGAATCGTCTCTTTGAGAAAATAAGCTCAAATTTGCTGTCACCTTTTTCATTTTACGTCACGGGCATCTTGGGGTATAGGAAGTGACAACTGACAGATCAGTACATATGATAAAACTGACAAGGATAATGGGGTCGTCCAAGCCAACAGATGGGCCATAACTTTTCACTGAGTTCAGGACCTTCACGAGGAAATACAAATTGGCATTGCTGGACAAAACCCTGTCGAGATGCCTGTGTAAAATAGTGTAAAGGTCTCACGTTGATGGCAAGCGCTTCGCGCCAGTCCTCACTGAGAAATACTAAATTGCACTTAGTGGCCACATCCATGCATCGTTGTTCAGTCCTACGCACACTTGCCCCGCCTGCCACGCAGTATGGATGTGCGGGCCCAGGACAGCTTTAGCGTTCACGGCAGAGCAACGCCGGCACAGCGCACCAGGAACTGAAAAGATATGCTCACTGCCCATCTATATAATAATCACTAGCCAAACTCGGAAGATTATCAAACTCAACACGTTACTTTCGAATGTGAAGCGCTAATGCACGACAAAGAACTCGCCTGATTAATAATCCGGTATCAACACACACGCTTTCTCAAATCCAATTTCAGTGTACAAAGTTTGACAACACATGAGGAATCCCCCCCCCCCCAAAGACCGCAAAGTCCCACCCCTCTTGACCGTCCCCAAGACACGTACCCAGAGTGGGTCACGATGCGGAATGCCCCGAGTTGGCTGAACTCCACGGGTACGTGGGGTAGGCGCCAGAGTGATACCAGCCTTTCCATTGCACAAGCGCATCACCTTGCTATAGCACCTGCAACATCCGATTCGGAGTTTTTCATCGCTTGGCGGCCGGCCTCGGTTTCCCGCGCCAGCGCGGCCGCCACCTGCCATCTAGCGAGAGTTCTTCGAACCAGCTGAACTTTGGTGCCGCTTACAGCCGAGGCCCGCGCCGTACGCAAAACGGTGCCCGTGTACCGTTCCGAGCGCCCCGCACCATGTCGGCTGCGGAACGGCGACGTGACCCGCCGCACCGCCACGGGTTAATAGCCAATACACTTGATTCTTACGATAGCACTACAAGCGTGTTGCATTACCAGTGCCCTTTCAGGAGTCATGACCTCTCCTTGCCAAAATCGTGCTGGTGAATTGGCACTACAAAAACAGGGTCTTTTTGTGAAGAAACAATTGGGGGGCGACATAGACTTTCGAATTACGAGCATGCTAAAAATAAAATCTGCGTATTTTACCGACCTTGCTGTTCTGTTCGCAACTGCACACACTCTCGTTTTCGTTTGTTCGATTAAAAAGTAGCTCACCAAGAAACAGGTGGCATTTCTTATATATTCGTGAATTAACGTTTCGAAATCACGGGTGTCAATTTGTACCCTTTAGAATGCTCTACTGCTTCCCCCCCCCCCGCCCGCACGCCCTGTTAAGACGAAGAACATTATGATGATACGATCCAGGCTATTCAAGAATATGATACGCCTTGCTCTGTTTTTAAACGAGTCGGTGATCTGTGATCATTAGGTCCTAGTCCATAGCTGGAGCGTGTGATGCGCTGTAGGTGAGTATGCCCACAACAGGACAGCGTACAAATGCTAACGGCGGTTATGACATGTTACGCTGCCCAATTGCTGCTTTAACACGCGCTCGGGTGGGGCTGGGGGCTAAATTGATCCCCCCGAAGATTTTCCAGAATAGTTTTCCGAGCGGCGCGGCGCAGCCGCGCCAAATTTTGCAGAGCTGTAGGCAATTGAATAGCAGATCGTTTGGTATCAAAAAATTTAGTTGTACCTTGTAAGGTCACTGACCTACGGCAGGTCAAAGTGAGGCCATGGATTCTGCGAAGCCAATTTCTAGGGCATCGAGTAGTCTGCTGAAACAACGGAGTCTTAGACGAGACCGTACATCTCTACATCCGACCGTATATCGGAGATACTTTCTTAGGCAACGCAACAATTGAATGAACGAATTCCATTGACCTAAGGTAGGTTTTGAAGGTCAGATCAAAAGTCAAATCCAATCTGTTTTACCCACTCTAGGGATTGCTGTATGAGGTAGTTTCTGGTGCTCATTTCGAAAGTACTGATAAGAGAAACCGCATCATACAATTCACTGACCTAAAACGACCCAGGTCAACATTTCGGTTTTAGGAACATGCTGCGTAGCGTCATCTTTGTTGCTGATTCAAATGCAAAACTCAAAGCACTGTAGTCTGATTTTGGTCACCATGACCTTCGAAAGGTCAAGCAAGGTCACTAGCCTTAAATGATCATGTGACCTTTTGCTTAGAACAGGCATCTAGGTTCCGGGGGAACTTTGGAGGCCAGCCTGGAGATTGACCTTGTTCGACATTTATTTGACCCGAAGGTCATAACCTAGGATCCTCAAGCTTTGCCCTGAGGGAGTTCAGGCACAGACCAACCCATCCTGTAAATTTGGTGTATCTAACTTTCTCAATTCCTGAGATTTCAGGGGGTCAACTGACCCCTGACCCCACCCGCGTGAAGGGTATCCAACCAGCCGCCCCGGTGCGTGTAAAAAATAATGATCTTGTACCACGAGCGGCGCTGAAATGAGAATTGTTACAAAACACTAAACGAGGTGGTCATGCGACGAAGTGGTCTCAGCTCTCAAAGTCCAAAATAATCAACCAATCCCGACAAGCACGGCACAAACGTGAACATTGACCCGCCATCCACGTAACCCAAGCCACGAAACAGGCTAATTGGTGTTGGACTTCTGGTTGGTGGTTTTTGATTGGCGGGTAAATACTTTCATAGCGCGGATTGTGAGGGCTTAGAAATATATATTTTAAGAAATATGAAAAATTATAATGCTTCATTTCAGACGCCGTAGCAATGAACATAGGCCATAGCTGTGTCTGTAACATTGCATCAATTATCAAATTACAATGACGTAGCATGTAGCATCGAAAAGAGTGTACAATCTGATCGCAAAGCGACGTAGAGTGACTTTTTCTGGATGGACTAAGCCCTTCAAAACGAACATGCTCATCGGGTTTAAGTCCGCTGCTCCGACCACTTCTACACTAAGACATGCTGCTGTGACCTAATCGTTAGGACTTTTTGTATGGCCAGCAAAGTGGCGGGCGGATGGCGGGACGCCGAGCCTGCCACCTGGCGGTGTGCCACCTCCATCGTCCTTCCTCTTAGAGTCACTGGTTGTCGGCACGCGGCCGTTTGTGCCAAGCGCGCCTTAAGTGCTTTTTGGTGGGACGCTATGGGAGACGAGGACACAAATTTTTACCGTAATAACTTATGGTTGATATTTCGAACAATGTACCCCTATATAGGCAACGCCTTGTGGCGGTGCCAAGAGACAAAGAGGGGAGATAATTCCAATGAGTGAGCTGTAGTGGAGTCGGTGACCAGGTTGGCTGTCAGAGTGCGCGTGTGGCTCTGGCAGTTGCGCTACAGCTGCAGAGGCAGGTGCAGCCCGGGCTCGCAGCAGTGTTGCGTCCCGTTCCACGAGTCCCGGCCCGAGTGGCCTCGGCGGTCCGGCCAGCGTCCCCCGGCAGGGACAGGGAATGCCGGCCGGGTCATCTCGGCGGCCCGGCCAGCGTCCCGCGGCAGGGGCAACCGGAGCTCGCCTTCCAGTCTCAGTGGCCGCTCTGCAGCCGCGGCGCAGTATTTAGTTCATATAGAGGACGAGGTCGGGGCTGCCCCCACGCGTGTCTCGCATCTCTCGTCAGATTGGGGCATGTGCTACGGCCAAACTGCTGTGTAACCACTCTCGATCAACTACCAGCGTTATTTAATGCGGTTGTGTTTTTTTCCGCTGGTTTAAGATGTGTCCTTTCCTATAGCTACCTCTTTGTTTTCTTTTTGCAGGAATGGGTCCGGCAGCACCCGCATAAAGATACAACTTTTGCAAACAAATTGTTGTACAAGATCGCATCCCGCTCAGGCAGTCTGAAATGCTGAGGAAGTGAGTGGAGACTCACCACTCGAACCGTTCCAATGCGTAAAGGCGTGCTCCCGATTAACTGATCTCGTGGTCCATCGCGGAAGGGGCATTCCATTGAAGCGAAGCGTATGCCTTCGGACTCTGTCTGGTCGTGTTCCCAACCACCGCAGCACATCACTCCGAAGGTCTGGGGTCCCTTGGCCTTTTTGGCTAAAAACATCTGGTATATGCAAACTGTCTGACTTACGCTGGGTATTTGTGTAGTAGGCGATTGGTAATGGGTTCCAGGGTCGGCTTTCAGCCAGCCCGGCCAGTGATTAAGCGGCGTGGCCGGCTGTGTCACGTCATTGACCGCGTGACGTGGCCGGGGTCGCTTGTGCGGGCCAAGGTGGCTTTAGACTGAAGGTAGGGACGGCCGGGTGAGGCTGGGAGTTCAGTTTGTCCAGGAGAGCAACTGTAATACAAGTGGCCAAGTGAACCAGGGTCTACATTTGAAATGCGGATGATACAGGATCTTTAACTCTATCCCCAGGGCAGCTAGATGGGGAAGCACATCAGAAGCGGCATCTTCCGTCAGCGCTTTGTCACCTATGCTTGACCACTGGAATATGCTGAAAGTTGTTTCGCTGCTGCAACGCGTGTTCGGCTGTCGCAAGGCATCTGGCGTGGATGCTTGTGAATGGCCCGTTACGGCTGATGCTGCGACAGAAGCGTCTCATCTCGGGGTGCGGGGGGGGGGGGATGGACGAATGTGACGCCGAAACGGTGGCGGGCGCCCTCGTCGCTGACCGGCGCCGGTCATGCTCAGTAGATTGCCAGGCTGCTGTCGGCGGGTGGGCTGGCACTGTTAGCTCTACCGCTCAGAATGTTACAGCCATGCAGCAGGACACAGTAAATTCATCATGGTGTGCAGAGGATGGGGTCGTGCGCATTTCTTGGCACTGTTAGTATCGAGACTGGCATCGTTCGATGGTGCTCAGCCGTCGGACGATATTTGTACAGTACCACCCCTGACAGCGTATTGCGAATGTGGCCGGTCGAGCAACGCATGTCTAGGCGAAATTGGGCAGTTTTTTTAAAGAACAGTGTAAATTATCTGTCAAGATTGGGAGCAAACGCTTAATATCACGCGTTGAGTGTTATCTATTTGCACACAAAATCGCCCTCGTCCGGCGGCACATGCTTTGGAGTGGTGAGATCCGGTGAGGGCGTATTGCTGAAAACAGACGGCTGGCCGGTGCATGGTGTATTCGGGGTCACATCGCGGCTGGACCACTCCACACACAACGGCGAACTACCGCACGCAACGCTGACAGGGAGACTCCCCACCACAAGCGCTCGAGCGGCACCACTTATACTGCTTCCAAGGCTCATACCCGCAACACGATCTGCGAGCGACTGGCCGGCGCCACCGTGACGCACCGCCCCAAGCCGTGACTGTTCTCCTCAATCAGGCATGAGCCATCGCCCCACTCGCCTTACATGCTGACACACTGTCCCGGGGCATGGTCCACCGCTACACATGGCCAAACGAAACTATGGCAGCGATTACAACTTTTTATTACCGTGTGCGAGGAGTCGGAACCATACGCGTTACATTGCAATGCCCTAGAGCCAAAAACTGCCATCCTAATTTGGTCCTTGGCCGGTCGCATCTCTCTGCTCGATATCATCATTTGAAGCACACTTCTAAATGCTGGTGGCTGGCCAAAGCGCTGAGACGAAAGAACGGAAGAGTTCAGAAATATAACCGCCGGCCGAGAATGGGATTGTACGCATTTCATAGCATTTTCTGAGGCTGGGGCGTTACCACGGGGTTTCGGTACGGAGGGGGATGGGCGGTGACACCAATTTGTGATAAGGGACGGGGACGAAGTCGTAAAACCATCACGACACTTGAACAATAAAAATGTGAGAAATGATGTGCGTAGTAGCTGGCGTTCTCGTATATAATTATTGGCAGGCAAATTCTTCATGTGCATGGCACCACAACGCCGTAAAACAGTAGGTGTGTGAACCGGTACCTCGAAGCATTGAGCACCGTCAATTGTATCGTTGTCCAGCACTACAACGCCGTTTAACCAGTACCTCGTGGTGTATGGAGGGTGGCTAACTCAGTATAAGAGCTTTTAACTCGTACAGCTCTTGAAAGCTTTTCTTTTTTATAATAAGTAAAAGTCTGCTAATGGAAAAATAACATCACAGAATAAACCTACCCATTTATTTCGATAAAAGCACCTCAGCAATATTCTACTTGAGGATCACAGGGTTCACATACTCCCTCCAAGGCTGCTCCACTACCGTTTGCCGTGGGGCCCTGAGCACAGCCGCACGTTCTCTAGGGTGTTGCGTTTAGGCTCGCAAAAGGGGCTGTAGCTCGAGCGGGATCCGCTCGGTCCGGGCAAAGGCGAAGCACCTGGCACACTTCTGTTGCGTTGGTCCTGCCCTACGTCACCATTAAGCAAGGCAAGTTTTCAGTCCTTGTCGCGAGCTGAGGCTGCATCCAGCTGTGGCTGAGGTAACGGGCAGGGTCGTGAGCAGACGATCAGGGTCGGCGACTTCGGGTATGGGTTCCCGCACATTCTGCCTCACATAGCGGAGAACGGACGGGGGGGGGGGGGAGGTGTGAATTTATTTGCAGCATTGAAAAATGCCAAGGGGGTGGTTTTCCCTTGCCCTTGTGACGCCGCTGCCCGTAGGCGCCTCCGTATGATTAGTATACGCAGCCCCTACACCACCCGGGATGAAATGTTGCAAGTTTGAAAATAGGAGAGAAATGAATAAAAAGGGTTTCTTTAGATTATATGAGCGGCATGTTGCAACGTATTGGAGTTATTAGCATTTTATTTTGCATGCATTCACGTGTAATATGGGTTAACTACGTGCCCAACTAGTGATGGGTGGGGGGGGGGGGGGGGGGAGGGAGGGAGCATTTGTGATGCCCCTAACAATTTTCCAGGGCACCGTGAAAATGAAACGACGTAGTGCCCATTACATTTTTATACCACTTCCTCATGCACCTAACCAAAATCTCTCTCGCGGGGTCAAATATCAAGTTTGCTTCGCAATCCTGCCAATTTTGACCTATATTTGACCTATTTGACCTATAAATAACTCGTGCATAATCCCCCAGTCCCTAGTGCAAACTTTTTGGTTCGGGGTCCGCGTTGCCCTTGGAGCCAAGTTTGTGTTTACGTCTCAGAATTGCTCTTGATGTTTTTTCACGCTGTCGGCAATTTTAAACGTCATTGTAGATCTGTTTATTGACTTAGTGTAGGTTGTGCAATATAACTCATGAAACCGATTGCTTATTACTTTAATTTATAAAGCTATAACTTATATCTTACTTAACTCCTGTTATGTTGCCTCTTAGATTTACTTCTGCTATGAAGTTTCGACACCCTTGATTCCATTCCGTTTTAAGTTTTAAGACCGTAGAAGATGAAACAAACTAGTAAATGCACATGCAGCACTTAACGGGAAGCTACTGCAATGCTCACGAAATCTGCCAAAAACCCTAACAAGTTATGAGGGTTTCGATTTTGAAATCTCGACCTCGGTCAGAGCAATGACCATCTTGGCACCTTAAAACTGCCCTTCAGATACACAACAGATACATAAATCTGGCAAAACTTCCGCGTTGCTCCGCTCTTCTGTTTTTGTTTTTATTTGTGTGCTAGGCCCATGAAACATTAAGGCCTAGGCACGTAACACAATGAATGCGCTCGGCAGTCGGGATCGAGACACACCGTTGGATGGTCGGTTTAAAAAAGATTCCCTTATCGGACAGGCGCATCTACTAGCAACAGTTAGCCCTATACCAACGCTTTCGAAAGTGCTTAGTCACGCTCGCCGTGCACGACTATGCATTCTGACTGTGCCGCCGCACACTGGCCATCACGCTACAGGCCGGCCGGCCGTAGTTAGCAAATAGATGTCAGGGTTGACTCAAACAAAAACCTTACTGTCGGCGTGTGAGCGATTTACAGTGCTGACCGATAGTGTTTTCATGATGGCATTGCGTTCACATGGTCCCGCCCGCCGTGCACGAATAAAGGTGTTTAAATTGCATGACGTAATTTGGGATATCAACGCTGCGGCCGGTCCTCCGGCATTGGTTAGAACTCTGCCCAGCGTCGCCCCAATGAAATTAATGTTTCAGTTTGGCAAGTGTGTTTACTAGCAGCTAATATCTCTGTAACAGAGCTATGGAATGTACGCACTCGCACTTTTTCCGTAGAGATATCAGGAGTTTTCCCAGGCTGCTGTATGCTGCCAATCATGATAAAGGCAAGCCGGGCGTAGTTAGCAATGAGCCGTAAAGAGGTGACTTGAGCAAAGAGGGTATTGTTGACCAATGAGCTACTTACCTTGACGGCCGTTAGTGGTACCTCAATGACATCGTGGGAGCAGGGTCTTAGCCGCTGCACACGAACACAAATATTCCAATACGACGATGCAGTCGCAGTAAGCCGCAGTTTCAGCTATCATACCAGCATTGAGTGAGACACTCGGGAAGCCGACCAAATGAAATGGGTTTCATAATCGGCAAGTTCTGTTGCACTGGGAAGTGATAGCCCTATACCAGCGCTTTCGAATGCATACAGTCAAACTCGTTGCATGTGAGCGGTATTTTGCCAGGCCTCCGTATGCTGGGCACCACGCTACGAGATAAATGGACGCAGTTAGAAGAACGTCTTCAAAGGGCATTTTGAACAAAGAAGGCCATACCGTCGATGAGGTATTTGCTTCCGCGACTTAAAATGCTCCCATAGTGACATCGTGTGTAAAAAGACGCACCTGATTCCCACGTCTAATAATATTTCAAATTCGACGATGTAATTTTAGAAATAGCTGCCTCCGGGAGCCCGTCAGCATCGATTGCGACGAAATCGGGGAAAGGACAGAACAAAATGGATATCTTAATCAGACAAGTGTGCTGCGCAGACCACATATAGCCCTTTACCAGCACTACTAGCCCTATTTTTTCATTGTTATCCTTATCAAATCTCTATGCTAGCACGCTCCATGCTGGTGAGCGCATTGGCTATATCGCACATACGTTACTGCTGTTCGGCTTATGGAAATAACACTCATAGAAATATTTCTAGGATCCAAAAAGTCATGAACTTTGCAGCAAAACTAATATTTGGGCTTAACAAGTTCGATCTCGTTTCGGATCTGCTGGACGAACTCGGACGACCTGACCTCTCTGCCTCTCTCTGACCTCTCTGCAGATGACCTCATCAAATACCGTACCTTGACGCCTCCTTACGAGGAGCTGCGTTCTGGTCAGCCATAACCAGAAGCGCTGGCCCGTGAAACCTGGGAGGTATCTCAAACCCAAGATTGGCACACAAGACAGGGTGGAGGTTTGCTCGTCCGTAGCTTAGGCACTGAGGTGGAAAGCAGGCTCTTGCGTTGCCAAGTTACCACTCAGGATAACTCTTCACCGTAATCACGTGATCGCGTGATAACTCTTCACCGTGATCCTGATACTCCTCCCTAGAGCGAGGTTTGGCCGCGTACTAAGGCGCCATCTACATTAGCCGTGCGCTAGGGCGCAGCCTACCACTTCGACGTCCACCCTGACCGAGGAGTGGTCTGAGCCGCGTATGCATGCTCAAACGTGTGTATTTGTAAAAAAACGAAACGTTGTTATGTCCATGCATAGTTGTGCGGCACTGTACTGAATGACGACACTCGTCGGCATAGAAGGCCAAATTCGGCTATGGTATTTTTCTATCGGGTAATATAGAAACGGACAGTTTAGATCTACCAGGAATTATTATACCAGATTTACCACACAACTCTTCAACCATTGAACGCCATGTTCGCTTGATATTATGAACTTTGGATGTCACGATTTGGGATGCTGTGAGCTTCATTGTTGTAATCTTCCTCTTTTAAGGGACAGGGACGATGCTCAAGGACATTGGGCGTTTCAATCGGACCCTTGTTGTTGGTCCTAAAGGGCCCATCGGACCCCTTTCCGAGTCCCTCGAACACTGCCCATGGCCGACTCGGGACTCCTTCCGTCACAGAACCCCCTGTTGGACACTCTGAGGGCCTGGTCGTCAAAAGACCACTCATTGTTTTAGGGACTCCGACCAATGCAAATCACGGACCTCGGTCTCGTTCCTGCTAGGGAAATGGGGCCCCAGGCGTCAGAAGAACACGGAGTCAACTATTCGGTGTAGTGGTCTCCGGCCGAAATAGGTGCCCGCACTGTCCCAGGGGTCCACAATCGGCGAAAGAGGCATATTGGCTGACATTTGGGATCACAGCCGTGCGGGCCAGGATGACCTGCAGCCTTTCGACCCTTACGGCCATTCAGTCTTCCCATCGGCTCGTTTATCGTCAGTCTTGAAGAGCACATCGGTCCCTCTTCAGGCACCCTCGTACACTCCCTGACCAACTCGGGGGCCCTTGTCAACACCGGACCTCCGGCTAGGCGCTGTGTGCCCCTGGCCGACACGGGGGCCCCTCATTGGCTCGGGGTGCACTTACCAATGTAAATCACGGGCTCTGACCTTGTCCCTGCTAGGGAAATGGGCTCCCAGGCCCAGGCCGGGGCCCAGTGAATGCAACGGGCCCTCTGGCAGGTATTTGAGGATCCGACCCGCGCCCCCTCAATGACCTTTGGCCAGCCCTTCGGGTCCCATATCGACTTACGGTGCTCCCATTTGAGATTTCGTCGTGGTCACCTGGATGACACTTCAGGCCTAGAATCAATCACTTTCTCCCCGCGACAGTCCGACATCAAGGGCAAACTGAGTTCGGGGGAGGGGCAAAAAGTGGAAAATAACAAAAGTATCCCCCAAAACGTACGGTAACAAGCAGGAGTGGGTCCAGTGATGGAGGCCACGGAACATGCCCCCCCTCCCCCCCTGGGCCTCGAATGGGCCCATTGGCTCCGAGGGCCCATAGCCGGCCGAACAGGTGCAGTTTTTTAATACAAAACGCAACAAAACTGGGTATCTCTGGACTTTCAAGCCACGAAGAACAGTTGTAAGCAAACGTGAAGGGCCTATGAGAAGTCCCAAAATTACTCAATGATTCAAAAGTTGTGAACTGGAAATTTTAAGCTCCATTACACCGTCTAGGGTCCCATGCTGTTTCCGTGGGACCTATATGCCCCTCGCAGGTTCATTTCGGTCGTTTAGGAGCATTTCAGGTCATTTCGGTCGTTTAGGAGCATTCCGCGTTGTCCTTCATTTCTTTGCATTTACCCAGAGGGCCCTGCGCTGATGCTGGGACACTTCCTGTTAGCGTGCCGGGGAACTCTTGTCAATCACGGGCCGTTCCATGGATTATTTCCACTCGCCAGGCAGGCTCTGTGGGCGGTAGCCAGAGTCCCACACCTTAACCTGCCGGGGTACTCTCGGTTGCTTAGGGGCCCTTAACGTGGGTATCGGTTAACCTACCGACACACTTGCGACATGCCCATGGGTCCTCTACAATGGTCTAGGGCGTTTCCAATTCTCTGCCACTTCCTTAGGGCCCTACACTCCCGTCGGGGGCCCATCTAATGGCCTGCTTGGGCACACTCAGTCGTTCGGGGACCGTTTACATTGGGCTTTTGGTGCTTCTTTTCTGAATGGGGAGTCTTCGCCTCAGTGGAGGGGGGGGGGGGGGGGGCTATCTGATAACCTGCTCGGGCACATTCGATCGTTCGGGGTGCCCTCTATATTGGGCCTTAGGCACGTGCTATTTGAGTGGGGCCCTACGTACTTGTCGGGGACGCCCCCTGTTCGCCTCCTCGGCCACACTGGATTATTGGTGGGCTCTGCACATTGGTTCTCGGTGTTTGAATCTAGGGACCTCTGCCCGTATCGGGGTCATCTGATAACCTGTTTGGGTACACTCCATCTTTCGGGGCCCTCCGCATGGGGTTTTAGGTACTTCTTACTTTAATAGAGGGCCTTAAGCTCCTGTCGGGGCCCCATCTGATAAGATGCTCGGACCCCTTCGATCGTGGGGGACCTCTACGTCTGGTTTTGGGTACTTTCTGTTCTAATGGAGTCCCCTTCGCTCTTTTCGGGGCCCTATCTGGTAACGTGCTCTGGCGCACTCGGTTATTCGGGGCCTTCTACATCGTGCCGTGGGTAATTCATATTAAAACGGAATGCCCTACGCTCTTGCCGGAGCCACATCTGTTAACTTGCTCGGGTACATTGGAATATCAGGGGGCCCTCCACACTGTGTCCTGGGTACTTCCTATCTGAATGAAGGGACCTACGCACTTGTCGGGGACCCCATCTATTCGCCGCTTCGGCCACATTGGTTTGTTCGGGAGCCCTATGTATTGGGTCTTGGTGTTTGAATTTAGAGCCCTATACTCCTGTCTGGGTCACATTATAATTTGCTCCGGTATACTCAACCTTTCGGGGGCCCTCCACACTGGGTTTTGAGTACTTTGAGTGAAGGGCCCTGCGCTCTTGTCGGACTCGTTCCGATACGCTACTCGGGCACATTACATCCTTCTGGGGTCATTTACTTAGGGTCTTCAGTGCTTCCCATTCGAATGGAGGCACTCACGCTCTTGTTGGGAGCCCTATTTGTTAACCTTCTCGGGCACACTCGATCATTCGGGGACCCTCTACATTGGTATTGGGTGTTTCCTATTTGAATGGAGGGCCCCAAGCTTTTGACCGGGCCCTGTATGTTTACTTTGTCTGATACACTGGATCATTCGAGGGCCCTCAGCATTGGGTCTTGAATAATTCCTATTGGAATGGAGGGTCATACGCTCTTTTTGGGAGCCTTATCTGTTAACTTGCTCGGGCACACTCGATTATTCGGGGGCCCTTTACATTGGGTCTTGAATACTTCCCATTTGAATGGAGGGCCCCATGCTCTTGACGGGGGCCCTACATGCTAACCTGTCCTGGTGCATTCGATCGTTCAAAGCCCTACACATTGTGTCGTGAGTATTTCTTATTTGAATAGATGGCCCTATGTTCTTAGCAGGCCCCATTTATTCAGCTGCTCGGGCCGGTGTCGGGTGCAGAGGGTGGGGGGAAGCACAGGACCATGTCCCATGGACCATTCCGAGGGAACCTTAATGCTCCGAAGGGGCCCATAACCGGCTGGACGGACGCAGTTTCCTTACAACAAAAGCATAACAAAGTTGGATGCATTTGGGCCTACAGATGACCAAGAACCATTGCTAGCAAAAGTAATGAGCTCCTAAGTAAACGAAGTTCATTCTTCGCTGATTGAGAGAGAGTGTTCCTTGGGGAAAATTTTGGGGGTCATTACGCTACCTAGAGACATTACGCTGCTGGCTGTTTGTCCCTATATGTCCACTTGCTGCGTCAACCTGATCGCTAAGGGGCTTTCCAAATTCCCCTTAATCTCTTCCCATTTTTTCGTAGGGCCCAATGTGCTGTTGGAACGCACTCTGCCTCCATGTTTGAGCACTGTTGATCAATCGGGTTTCCTCCACGGATTTTTCCCATTCGCCCGAAAGACTACATACACTTTTTCCGGGGCCGCATATGCCAGAGTACACTCAGTTGCTCACGTGTCCTTCATATGATTCTCAGGTACTTTCTACTTGCTTGAAGGGTCTTGTGCCCTTGCCAGGGCTCTTATAAGGTGAGGCACGGAGCCGTTCGATGCTCAGGGGCCCCTTACTTTGATCAAGGGCTCTCTCCCTTTGGTCTCATTTGCGGCTGACTTTTCACTCCTATCGAGACTCGTGTTCTTAACCTGCCCGTGCACTCTTGACTGCACAGGGGTATTAATGTATAGTCTTAAATAATTCCCCTTTGCTCGGAGGGTCCTGTGCCATGACCGGGGCTTTATAGGTCAGCCTGTCGAGGCACTGCCGATCGTTTAGGGGCCCACCACGTGGGTCCACGACATTGGCCCACCACGTAAGTTCTTTTCGCTTGCTCTGTGGACCCCATACTTGTTGACGGGAGTCACTGTGTTGGTCTCCTGCGGCGCCCATGGCCGCTCAGGTTCCGTCCCTATTGGCCTTGGTGCCTTCGCCTTTGAGCAGCAGTCCAATATGCGCCGATGAATTTTTATGCGCAATTCCCGAACGTAATTACACATGCCTCCGCCGTCGTATGCGTCATTTCCACCGGCTATTCAGTGTGTCACACTCATTTAGATGTACGTTCAACCTTCACGGGATCCCATAGGCGTAGAAATGTTTCAAAAAGTGTGGTGGGGGGGGGGGGGGTAAAGCTCAGGGTGTACTTCAGGAACTTTTTCTGGAAAGCGAGCCCGTTAACGGGGGGAGGGGTGTAGAGATGTAGGTTGTTACCGCTCTTTACTCAAATGTCATGGCTGCTATGCTAGATATGCATCTGGAGCTGTTTCTCACTGTCGCACAATCTTGCCTGCTCGACTCATCTGTCATTTGGCAAATAGGGCTATCCAGCTTCCCTAGATTATTCGTTCATTTTAACATTGTCTTTCCTGGGGAGACGAAATTCCACGAGTGGGTAGGCACTTTGGGTCACTGGGGAAGCATCTGCCTCCACAGTGTAGATGTTAAAATACGGCCTGGAGATAGGCTGGCGAGAATTTTGAAAACGGATCGATGGCTCGCAGTGCGACGGATTTTTCATGCGCCTTCATTTCGCTGGCTGCTTTTCAAGAGGTACGACTTACCTTAGCACTTTAGGCGGAAACAATTCTGGACTTGAAACTGCTAGAAACAATGACAAAAGCCATCACACTGGATGTCCTCTTTTAAGAATCAAGCCCCATAATAATGCCCATCTGTCATATGTTCGTTATCTGGGCGCTGCTCCTGTTCGCCGTCGGTGGCCACTGTCCTGGCCCGGACGCCTCCTGCATGACTGAGGGGACATAACAACGGTTAACAAGTGACACGGTTTTCTTCGTTTTGTTGTTATTCTTACCTTGTGACCAGAACAGAAACCAAGAGCTACCGTGAGCTCAATTCTGATTGTATTTTGAGGTCAGCAAACTACAGAAATCAGTTGCTGAACGACTGAAAGGTATCAATCACCGGCGCTGTTAATTTACAATGGTTAGTTGACGCTTTCTAATTCGATAGAATTTAGAAGCCGTGTCAAAATTGTGATCTGGGTTCTATCGACATTGAGGACATTGTGAAGTTAGATTGTAGATCGATGTGATTGATCCAAATTTTAAGATGAATATTTGATTGCAGGTAGAGTGATCAACAATGTATTTGAACATGGCCAAACCATTTTGTCTGCAAATGCTCACCATTCAGTCAGAATCGATTAGTGGTACAATTTATGCAACGTGGTTTTTAACATGCGCACTCGCAAACCTTAGCAACAAAAACCTCGACACCAGGCGTTGCAGTCTCCATAGTCCGCGGAGCGTTAGCCCATTAGCTAATACTTAGCCGTGGCCCACCAGTGGACGAAAATGATGACGCTTCTGAAATGATTATATTTAAACACCGTAATCGACTAGTAACACAAGTTATGTGATGTAATTTTGAGCATACGCACTCGAAAATCTTAGAAACACTAGTCCCGACCCCAGGCGTCGCAGTCTCCGTAGGCTGCACAGCGTCGGCCTGGCAGCTAATATTAAGTTGTGGCCAACGTGTGGACGAAAATGATGACGCTTCTGAAAAAGTATCCTTGAACTCTTCATGACATCAGGACTTACATTTAGAAGGCGGTCTGAACGCATATTTCACGTGTGCAATTTTAGACCGATGAAAAGAACGGATTGGCCCTTAAAGCACCGCGAAGTGGGGCTCGAATTTGTTGGTTGAACTGGAAGTGTGAAAGTAAAATCTCTATTTTTGGTGTTTTTTGCAGCTATTTATCTATCCAGATGACAAATTAACACGGCGCCCGCCATCTGGTGACACTTGCAGTGGCCGAAACTTATCGGTTTTACGGAAGCTGCAACCCAGACCATCCTTGTCCTTGCTCTCGAGGTTGCGAGCGGGCATGTTCAAGCCTTTTGATGCAATTTGTTTCAAACATACATTCTGAAAAAAATGAACGTTCTCAGGCAAACATGGCACGACCTCGCTCGTTTTTTAAACTCGTTTCGTTCCATCCTATTCAACAATAATGAGACACCCATTTACTCAACAATAATGGGACCCATTATTTCCTTCCGGGCAAGGGGCCTCTTGAGTAGAACACCAGGGGTACGTTACCGTTTCCGGTCAAGGGCTGAAGGGCCATTACGTCCCATCGCAAAGTGTCCTCAGGCTATCATTCTGGTGGCACGGGGCGGGATTTTCTGGTCGATCCGGATGCTATTAAAAATATATATATAATATCACGTTGTTCCCATCCGTGACACAGGAGGCCTTCTGACCCGCGCAGTTAGCCCCGGATCAGCACAGTAACCCTCATTGATGCAACAACATCCTTGCTCACTGCAGGTAGTCTGATGGTTGTCACATAGACTCCAGTTCCGTGTTTTTCTGTGTTTTTCAGAGATATTGATTTCTCCCGACTGTAAATGGGAGATGAAATGAGGTTCTTAAGTTGAACCAACGTGGCTAACCCATGTTCGTCTTAAAATACTCAAGATCATGTCAAAACTGATTACTGATAAGAAAATGGTCTTGAACATGCGAGCTCGCAAGTCATAGCAGTAAAAGCCTCGACGCCCGGCGTTGCAGTCTCCAGGCCGTGCGGCGCCGGTATTGTGGCTGAACACTAAGCGATGGCCAATGAGCAAACGAAAAAGATAACGCATCTTGAGGGAGATGGCTGGTGAACTCGGTAACTCGGCATGTGTGTTTATTGTAGAGCAAAAGTAAGTCAAATGCAACCTTAATCTGAAAAGTGGGGGCCGGTTAACATTGCTGCCCCCCACCTTGAAAAGTGGGAAGGGGGTATGGCCCCCTGGCCCCCCTGTTCCTACGCCCATGTGGGATCCTCAATATCTCTGTAGGGCGTCGACTCCCTCCCCCTAGCATTAGAAACTACGGTGGTGCTCGCTATGAAAAGCCCTTTTTAGAATTCATTCCGCTTAGAAGTGAAGCGAGCTGGCATCATCAGGCCACGCCGATAGACCATTAAGCCACACCCTTAACAGCGGCCGTCGTCGAAATTCGAACCCGAGTTTACCGCGTGCGAGGCCAGCACGCTATCCTTCCATCCACTGGAAATGCGGGCCCGGCGGCCGAAAATTCGTGATTAGAATAGAAATGGTTCAGAGTGAGTTGGTGGATTTCGTGACCGTTTGATGTCCATCACGCATAAAACCGACTTTTCGCACGGGGTTCTGCATTTTGCACCTTCTCCCCTACAGGACTGCCAATCCGCGTATGCTTGACACGTACAACCACCTGAAAGATTTTTGGACGGTGTATAAGTCCGCTGCGTAACCACCCTCTGTTTTGGAGGGTGTATGAGCCCGATGCGTAACCACCCTCCGTTTTGGAGGATGTATACGCACCGCCTTCTGCAAAATGAGTGCTCTCGGTTCCGGATGTTTTTGGGTGTTTTTTTAAGCTTACCCAAGGTCACCACGTTTCAGGGATGTTGAGTTTGTGATCATAGGTCATCAGTTGGGAAAGGTCTCGTGCGTTCAGCCCTAACGGCTTGGAACATATGTACCCATATGTTTAGATGTTCTGCAGACTACTCCCGGTGATTTTGGCACTTTTATTGATCTTTGACGTTAGGGATATTTTGAACACGATCCAAGGTCACTGCGTTTCGGCTGTAATTAGTTGTAGGTTATGGCGTGTCGATTGGTAAGCATTTTGTGCTGATCATCCCCGTGGGCTCAGAGTTTGGGGTTGTCAATAAGTTTTGTCTATCGTTTAGTCCCTCTCGTTTACAACAGCGTTGGGGCGGCACTGCGCCACGTTTTGGACCTCGCTTTATTGGTGCCTGGCGAGACCGTGTGCATGGTGCGTGGTCCGCGGTTGGGCTGTCCGGGACCGATAAAAGCTGGGAGGCATTGTGTGTGGGATATTGCCAGCTTCGAGCGTTAGTTTTTGCAGTTTACGGCATAACTGCGGTGACGGTTGGCATTTGGGTGCTCATACGTGAGTCAAAGCTGCTTTGCAAATATTGAGGACTCGGAACAACATAGAATAATGCCGAACATCAAGGTCTTTTCGGGAAGCTCTCATCCTGACTTCGCCGCTAAAGTGGTGGATCGCCTAGGCATAGAGCTTGGCCGGGTGGTCACCAAGAAGTTCAGCAATTTGGAGACTTGTGTGGAAATCGGGGAGTCTGTCCGTGGTGAAGATGTGTACATTGTGCAAAGTGGCTGTGGAGAGATAAATGACAACCTGATGGAACTTTTGATCATGATAAATGCATGCAAGATAGCATCTGCTGCCCGGGTTACAGCTGTGATCCCCTGCTTTCCATATGCCAGGCAGGACAAGAAAGATAAGTCAAGAGCCCCAGTGTCAGCAAAGCTTGTGGCAAACATGTTGACTGTTGCTGGCATGGATCATATCATCACCATGGATCTGCATGCCTCTCAGATTCAAGGCTTTTTTGATCTGCCTGTGGACAATCTGTATGCTGAGCCAGCAGTGCTGAAGTGGATCAAAGAAAATATCGCAGACTGGAAGACAAGCATCATTGTTTCACCAGATGCAGGGGGAGCCAAGCGTGTGACCTCCATTGCAGACAGCCTGAAGGTGGACTTTGCACTCATTCACAAGGAGAGGAAGAAGGCCAATGAAGTGTCTGACATGGTCCTTGTTGGCAATGTCACTGACAGGGTTGCCATCCTGGTGGACGACATGGCTGACACCTGTGGAACTGTAGTCAAGGCAGCAGACAAACTGAAGGAAGCAGGTGCTACTAAAGTTTATGCTATCCTGACACATGGTATTTTCTCAGGTCCAGCCATATCCAGAATCAATGGTGCATGCTTTGAGGCAGTGGTTGCCACCAACACCATTCCCCAGGATGAGCACATGATCCAGTGTGACAAGATCAGGTGCATTGACGTTGCAATGATATTTGCTGAGGCCCTGAGGAGAACCCACAATGGCGAGTCAGTCTCCTACCTCTTTGCAAATGTTCCATATTAGGCCAGTTGTCTTGATTACCTCATGAGAGAGGAGACAGAGTTAGATGGCTATGGGCAAGGATTATGGGGCATTTGGCTGCATGTTGCTGTAAGAAAGAGAATGTTTGTTTTGTTAGTGTTTGTCCAAAGCACAAAGTGCATGACAAACACTCATTTATTCTGAACCTGTTTGCAAACATTGCACTAGGATTGATCAGTTCAAGTTGACTGACATGATTATTCTAGAGCATCCTGTGCCATCATTGTGCAATATGTGAGCCATCTGCAGAAATGATAAAATCATTCCAATGCGGTTATATAGCGTCATTTGTGTTATTTTGAACACATAACTTAGTCTGGTAATCACCCAGTCTGGTAATCACCCAAACCCCTGAAGCACCTGCTGGATGGTGGCAGTTTGAAAACATAATCTGGTCTGATAATCAGCAAAACCCTGAAGACACCAAATGTAGGATGTGGAGTTTGGGCTGCCAGTGGGCTTATGGTAGCTATTTAGTTAAAAAGCCATGGCAAAGGTTATCTCATATGTTGGCTCTTGATGCATGTTGATGTGCATGGTTCTGCTGACTGACTCAGCAAGTCAGCAGTAATACTCAACACTATGGTATGCATTTGTAACAGGAACAAGCAAGTATGCTTTGCTCAAGTGAATTCAATATTATTTTGCAGGCATGTTTATCATGTGGCAGTATAATAGGAACAGTGTAGTTTTGAAGAAGGTTATCAAATATGTTCAGTGGTCACTCAGAACTTTCTTTATTTCTGTGTTGCCCTGAGGATCATGCTATCTGATTGGTTGAAAGGCTGGCCTTTTTGTAGAATTTTTGTTGTGCCTGGTTGTGTATGTGGATGATTATGGTGCTTGACCGGTCAATATATTGATTACCTATATATTGGGTTTCAAGTTCTGACCAGGCCTGAAAAGTGCGATGATTAGACTGCGTGTCTGAGATCAGGCTGCGCGTCTGGGATCAGGCTGCGCGTCTGAGATCGTGCTGCGCGTTTGAGATCAGGTGACGTGGTCGAGCCGCTGGTGCCTGTTGCATAACGCGAAGTTGCCACGCTTTCGCTGGCCTTAGCATTTGAAATAGCGTGATTCAGTGGCAACTATGTATGACAAGCTCCTTTGCAGGTAAGTGACAAAAGTGTGGCACAGTTATGGTCACAGCTCTGGAAACCAGTGCGACCACAGGTGGATGCAGCGCAAGATCTTTTTGAACCGTTTAACCATTTCAAGCTGGATGCCGCTAGATGGATTCGACGGTGCCGTGTATTGCGAATAGATATGCTATATATACATACATATATATATATATATATATATATATATATATATATATATATATATATATATATATATTATACAGTGCCTTATTGCCAATAGATAAACATGGAGCGACCATTTCAGCAAAAATCAAATTTAAACGTGTCCGGATCGGACTCGCCTGATCTAGACACGGTCGCTGCCACAAGGGGACTGTGCCGGCTGACGGAGGAGAGGATGAGAACTTCACTGGCAAAAAACTACGCCGATGTGTGCTGCCGGCAACGCGCACTCAAGCACGTACCATGAATCCACCCGCGTGTTGAACGTTTTGAAGTGTGTGGCCGATCTCGACAACCGAGCAGCGAAGGACGCGATGTCGGCCGCACGGCGTTTGGGTCTGTTCTGAAAATTCGTTGCGACGTGAATACCGTCCAGCCGTAACTGCGCCGTTGTTTGGTGGTAGCGCGACCTGAGCCGCCCATTGGGGCCGCGGCGCGATGGAGCAGACTTGTGAATTGGCGCGGGAACGAACCATGGGTGAACTTCTGCCGGCTGAACCCTGAAGACTGACACTCCGATGCGTAACGCTGGTTTGCGCGGACTTCCAAGCGCGACTGGCTGTACTAGCTCAGGTGTTCCACCGGAGCATGTGCCCGACGACCACGCCAGCCAACTAAAACAGCACATGACCTCGCCTAACAACTAAACCAATCTCGCTCCCCCAGGCCGCACGAGGCGTTCCGCCTGCTGCGATGCCAGTATTGCGAACCATAAGTCCTCTTTTCGGCGGTGCTTCGTAATGTAATCGGACCAGCGGTGTGAGTAGCAATGGCCGTCGCATGTGCCCTTCAAGACAAACTATCCTGTACCCCGCCTCTTAGCAGCCAACGCGCCGGCTGCGCTGGCGGCCGGTGACCGGGAGCCGACAGGAAGCATCCAGTTACACCCCCATCCAGCGGCAGCGGCCGGTCGTACCGGCTGACCGCTGGGCTCGGTCAGCTCCTGCGCCGCCGCTGAGGAAGTGGCGCCCCCGGCGCCGGACGCCAGGCTGGCACGTCTCCAACGGACCCAGCGGGTGTCCCGGGTAGCAACCGCCCACGCTGCAAGGTGCCGTTATTCGCCGCCAAGGTTGGCGCTGTTTGTGGCGCTCTAGGACATTTAGTGGCGGCGAACATGACTGGAAACTCAGGGGGAGAGAATCGCACATGCCACCACGAATTTCAGGTCAAGCGATTTTCGACCAGAGATATGAGATGACAGTGTCGCAGTAGATCAGTGACGTCACGCGAGGCTTGAGCCTCCCGACCCCCTCCAAATAAAAGTAGCACAAGGAACATTAGACATGCGACATACGGTAGGCATCTATAACAGCTACACCCCGGCCGGGGCCTTCTCGCACGTGCGCCACTGTCCCGCGGACTGGGGTACAGATGATCTCGGAAGGGGGGGGGGGACAAGCCGAACTGGGGGGGGACTTGTCTTGTGGTGGAATTAACCAGACTTTGAAAAGCCAATTACCTTGCCGCCATTGGAGAAGCTTAAAATCAGCTTTTTGGCAAATTGAGGACGCTGCTCCGTGAGTCCACTCAGCCACTCAGCCTCCTCGCGGAGGGAGCTAAGTGCGCACGCCTCTGTGTCCCTGTGCAGGTGCCATCAGCCCCTGGGGAATCCCATCGCTATCATGGGTGGTTCTCTCCTTGAGGCGTGCTCGTGCAACTGAAGGTGGGGCGGCCCATGTCCGATATCGGGCACGGTGTGGGCGGGGACACAGCTTCAGTCTTGTCATGTAGCATCATAGCAGTCACATTTCCCCCCGTTTAGGGCGACCGCTCGAGTTATGATTGTGGTGAGAGCCGCAAGCATCCCAAGCAGTGTCGAATAAGGCAAATGCTGTTTATTCGTTCTCCAGAGAACTGCCAACCATCGCTGCTTACCAGTGTTTTTGCTTCTCCAACCAAACATAGCACGCGCCATCTTGCAAGCCCAATGAGCGTCTCTGGTGTTGCGACACCAGAGCCCTACGACGGGTCTGGTCGTGACGTCACTCCTCAGGCTCCCGAGCAGATACGAAACACCGCAGTGATTCTTCCGTTCCCGTAAACACTACACGTCCCACTCATGCCTTTGTCTTGCAAGGGTTGCATTGCATGTCTTGTTACTTAAACATGGGGATGATGATGACGATGGTGATAAACCTAACGACATTACAGCTACTGGCTTGGCTAGATATGAACACGACACGAAAGTTCAACCAGTCCTCACAACCGCCTACTGCAAACTCCGTCGGACGTCATCGGTTTATTGTGACCAATCATGACTGATTGCGGCCAATCGCACGGCAGGCCACACGGCCGGTTTGCGGCTGTCACGTGCCGCGTCGGCCGCCGGCCGTCCGCGCCGCTGGGCTGGGCCGTCGGCCGAGGTCGACGCGCTCCTGCCGGCCGCAGAGCAGAGCCGCGCGCAGCCGGAGCCCATCGGCGGGCCGGCACGGACTCAGTGGACTCGGCTGTCGGGGGAGAGTCCGGTCAGCGCTCTGACACGCCGCGCGCGCGCCGAGCGGGGCGCCGACGAGTGCGTCACTTCAGGCATTCCGAGCACGAGCGACGCCCACGGGTCGTTCCCCGTCAGTGCAGTGCGACACCGTACACCTGGACGGTACGCGTCCGACGAGCTACGACACGGCGGTGGGGAGGCGTTCCCCGGCGCAGGGGTTTGACTCACCCGCTCAGCGACCTCTGTGGCGCGCAGTGGAGCGACCGCCGCTCCGGCGCGCGGCGCGCGGTGGACGGAAGTGGCCTCCTAGGTCAGGCTGGCGCCGCTCTAGCCGCCATCAGCCTGGTCCACAGACCGGCGGGTCAACCAGGGGTGGCCAGGAGGCTGTCGAAGCTGGGTTTGCCGCGGTGGCGCGGCTGGGACAGAAACAATGGGGAAAAACTGGCGATGGTCCCGTCGAGTCGCCAAAAAACAAAATGAACGTTATGGCGCGATCGCGGATCGAGCGAGGAGATAAACAGCATGGCGACCAGTCAGAAATATACAGCATAATCACAAGTAAGCGAAGACGATTATCACCATTGTTACAAATCACAGGACGTGCAGGGGAGCGCGAGCACATGTCCCACGGAGCGCGGAAACACAAACACCGGCCAGAACGCGGGCGTAGTCCCAGTATAAAATATATAACAAAAAAAAAACCACAAGGCAGGACCCGAGAAACGTCCGTCCAAACCTGCAACTGACGTCTTACCACACGAGCAAGCCGAACCAGAGATGCAACGCTCCCATTTTCCCATTCCCCTCAGGACGCTCCGCCCGGCGCGGCTGCACCCACGGTCACGCTTACGAGAGCCATCCAGTGTTACGTGACGGCGACCGAGAGCGGGTGACGTGGGCTTGGCAGCGTCTGGCGCGGGGCAACTCACCCTCAGCCCAGCCCGCACCGTCTCCTACCTGACGAGGTCTCAGCGCGCTAGCCTGGCGCCGGCGCTGACCATCGCGGTCGGCAGGTCTGACCTGACCTGACCTCTCATCACTAATGCACAGACGCTCGCAGGCCGGCCTCGGTGCCGTCTGGCCCGGCCCCGCCTACTCTCCAGCCGGCCGCGCGCCGCTCACAGCGACTTCCCTCCCGGCGAGCGGAGCACGCCGCCACGCACTGCCCGCGAGCCTATCTCGAGCGTCCGGCGGCTACTCACGGGTCACGAGGCCGCGGCCGACCGCTGCTCCGCACTCGCCCGTCTCCACACCGCGTTACAAAAGGTCAAGGCTCCAGCCAGCCGCGGGCTGTTGAGACATTTGCTCTTAAACGCTAAGACAACCACCGACAACCGCCACGCTTCATGCTCATGCTGCTCGCCTTAATGACGCCGGCTTCGTGGACATGGTCCGCGCCTGCCCAACGGTCTCGCTCCTACAGGGCCGAACAGCATTTCGGGCGACTCTTCCACCCTCCGCATCACACAAAGCTACTGGGCGTCTGGCCACATCTCTCGCTCGATACAAATGCCGCAGATTTCGAAACCTTTATTACACAATGAAGGTATGACTTGCGGCGACCGAACGCATCTGAAGTACAGCACTTCTCCGCTGGGAGAATCGCACCGGGGTATGTGCGGGATCGCGTCCTCCGAAGGCGGCGTGAAAACACGATTTGTCTTATCAACAGAGATCTCTTCACTCTGTCCACGCCCAGATCTGCCGGCGCCAGCGTGAGGACGCCATACGGCCACGCGGCCACTGATCGGTCCCCAGCATCGGTAGACGTTACCGACTGCCGCCCGCCCCTTACGACCACGAGGCGCTACACCAGGGCTGCTCTGTCATCATCAAGAGCACGGCGCGAAGGAACGCTCAACAGTCCGCTCCAGCGCTTCCAAAATCAATGACAAAAGACATTAACACACGACAATGATGCGATGAAAGCAAGTGAAGTAATACCCTAATGAACTCCATGCGTAAAACACTACTCGGTCTTAAGGAACTGGAAACGCTGCCGCACGCTCTCTAAGCGCCAATGCGTCCACATGGCCGGCCATCATTGTTCGGTGCCCTGCTTTATCGTCCACGCTCCGTCCATCCTCTGTCCTCCTTCCCTCTCTTTCAGTCTCTCATTCTTCCTACATCCGTCGTTCCTCCTGTCGCCAGACACCCCTCACCAGGCCGCCAAGGCCCCGCCGCTCCCTCCCCACCATCTGTCCTCAGCCACTCCGGCTTCGGGTGCACGCTACTACGGCTCTGACCACGAGCTGACACGCAAACTATTGCCAACCTCCACCTAGAACAGACGAGGGCACACGTCGTCAGATACGGTACTTTCTCGGCGGCAGTCTGGCCCGCTTCTCCAGTAGTAACCTCGGCAAATTTGGTCATCAAACCTGACATTATCGCGGGCGACGTGCGGCCCCAAAATACGAACGCCCACAAAAACCGTGAGCAAGCAACATCCCGCATGTGCGGATTTAGCACTTACTACGCACTCAGCAATTCAAACGTTACCACTCACACCTCTTTCATCACGTTGCATCGACAGAGTTAGCACACCTAATGGCCGGCGGACTTGGGCCCCATTAACGCGCGCCCGCGCCTGGCTCAACCCGAGCGCCATCGTGCTTTCTCTTTCTCTCTTTTTCTCTTTCTCGCGCCCCGTTGCACTATAGCATGCCTTCCAGCTCTCCTTTCAAAGTCTGACCACACCGTGACCGCGATGTGGCGGCAACCACCACGATTCCGCGTCCATTTCCGTGCAGCCGGATTGATGCCAGCGTAGAGGGCGATACATACCTGTCTCGTAGCCGTAGCCATTCGAATAGCCGTTGCCTGCGTAGCCGGCGTCGTACGATCTGTCGTCTGGTGGTACCGCCAGAGCCGTGTGTTAAAATCGCTACGGTAAAGGGCGCCGTCCATACCGAAATGCATTCGCCACAGTCCCGGACACAGAAATCAGCGAGAAACGCATTGCATACGTAAGTGAAAAACTGAAATTACGCTAACACATCCAAAAACCGGGGGATGTCAAACCGCCCATCCAAAGCTTCCCACAAACATACTGAGTTTCAACAACGCGCATCGCAGCACCATGAAGGTGCTTACATCGCGGCGTTCAGATGCACAACCCATCGTTTCGCACACCGGCGAATGAGCAAAGCCATGAAGTGTTATCAAAGGCCGACTTGAGCCTTGTTCATGTGACATAGCGGTGAGAACACGGGATCAGAAGGCCCGGCCTAGCGGGAGACTGTTGCTGCGCGCGACTGCATCGGGTTCATATTCTGCAAGCACACACTGAAGTGAATGACTCACCGTAGCCATTGCCGTAGTGCTGGCCGTCTCCGTAAGAATCGTCGCGACCGCTGGAACATGACATGTCGAGGCTTTACACATGGCCCGGGACAAAACCGTCAGACGAAACGACAACCAACCGAGGCGACGACAAGAGGCAATAGAAAAACAGCAGCAGGCTAAACGAAACAGCGGCAAACAATTTGCCATCACATAGTGTGGTACAGGGCACCACCGGGGCCAGGACGTTACCTCGGGTAATAACAGCTTGGCAAACATGGACACGCTATATGCATTATCACCACTTTAAGTGTTAAATGTCAAAGCCAATCATTTGGAGAAATGCATTCACACGATGGCTCCATGGTTCTAGCTTGATGGTAATTGACATCTTCATGGTGCATTAAGAGGAATGTAGATCACTCACTAAGGCCGCTTGCCATAACCAGGCTCCATTGGTTCTGAATCGTATGTAGAATAACTACAAAAGAATAAAAGAAAAAAAGGCGTTAGTCAAAACAAACAACGCTACGCCAAGCACACAAAGGAGACCATAAATCAAACGGAAGTACACCAAATGCTTATAACCGCAATAGCTTAAGCTCCAAAATGGGCACTGATGCGCCCAACTCAAACGTCAAGCAACTGCATACCGCATGTCACATACAGATCTACAGCAAAAGAAAAAGGTGTTGTTGCGCGAACGTACGACAACTCACAATCCACCAACATTCACACCAGATGACAGTGGACTCTGCATTGCGGGGTAACTCACCCCGCGTCATGGCCGCGATCTCCTCCGTAGCCGCGATCTCCGCCATAGCCGCGCTCTCCACCGTAGCCGCGCTCTCCACCGTAGCCGCGCTCATCATAGCCGCCACGCTCTCCGCCGTAGCCGCCCCAGTCACCGCCGCCCACGAAGCGGCCGCGCTTGGCCGGCGGTGCGTCCGCGTAGGGCGCGCGCTCCTCTTCGTAGTGGCTGCTGCGACCACGGCCACGACCCTCGAAGCCGCCGCGTCCGCGCGGCATGTAGCCACCGCGGGGCTCGTAGCCGCCGCGGCCCCGCGGACCGCCGCCCCTGGGCCCGAAGCCACGCCGCGGCTCGTAGCCACCGCGTGACTCGTAGCCGCCGCGCGGCTCAGCGCCGCCCCTGGGCTCGTAGTCGCCGCGCGGCTCATCGCCGCCGCGGCCGCGGCTCGGGTACCCGCCGCGGGGGTCGTAGCCCCCGCGGCCGCGCGGGCCGTAGCCCTCGCGCGGCTCGAAGCCGCCGCGCGGCGCGTAGCCGCCGCGGTAGCAGCCCGGGTCCCCGAAACCGCCGCGGCCCCCGCGGTCCAGACCGCCGCGACCGCGGAAGCCGCGGAAACCGCGCTCGCCACGGCCGCGGTAGCCGCCGCGCTCCAGCTCGGGGCCGCCGCGGAACCCGCCGCGCTCGTAGCCGCCCCTGCCAACCGAGCGACAGGGTGAGACGGCCGCCCACAGAGCCGGGCGGAGGCACTGCCGGCGGCTAATGGCCCCACACAGACGGGGCTGATATCTAGCAGTGCATGTACAACAGGACCTCAACAATGATGTGGACATGTTAGGGTCACAGTGATTGCTACTGTGGATCTAGGTGACAGAGCTCATATGAAGAGGACAGGTTTGGTTATGGTCCATTTGCAACAGAGGGCTAATAAGGTCAATGACACTAATGCAGGTAGCAGTTGCAAACAAGCATAGCACAGCCACAAATTCAGGAAAGTGGGAATTTAGGTAACTGGCAATGTTGGCAGACATGGACACAAAAAACACAGCACCTAAGAATGCATGACATAGCCTTCTTCAGCCTATCAACACAAATCTGGGTCAACATTTCACATGCTGTGAGCCACAAAGGTGATGCTAACCTATCCTGAAAGCTTGTTTTTACTTTAGCCTAGCAGCACTCTAGGTGACACAGATACAGAAAAAGACCCTATCAGCTTTGCTCATTTATTCCAAGCACCCGACTTGAATATATGCACAATATGTCAGACTGTCGCTAATACACACCCCAGCTAGTTAATGTCACAGACTGAACAGCAGCCCTACCTGCCGCGCCCACGCATCATGCCTCGGCCTCGGAAGTCGCCCCTGCCACGGGGCACATATCCAAAGTCATCCCCAATGTCCATTGAGACAAATCTGTTGGGAAGAAACATATTTATATGTAAGCAAGACCACCCATGTGTACACGCTTGAATAAAGACTGAATCTCAAATAACCAACATGTGATGTCATGATGAACCAAATGCAAGGTAGCTTAAAAAACAGACAACTAGATGCAACCAATCCAGACAGAAACAGCATTAAAAGCCTAAAATATTGGTTGACAATTTTTACAAATGGGTTGGACTTCCAAAGCAGGCTGCAAAATGTACATTTTACATTGTCATACCCAACCAGTGTAGCATTTCCTGAGTTGGTTGATGCATGAAAATCAATTTCAATGCACAGAATGCCAATACTTCCAGAATATATGATGATGTATGATGTTGTGGTGGTCCATAACATAAATGCTTTGACAATTTGACACAACTTATTCAGATATTCCATTCAATCCAGCCTAGCCTTAGATTGACACATAAGATTCAACAACCCAATGCTGTGTGGGCACCCCACAAGTTGGATCAAATTTATGTGGACTAATAATTACCTGAGCAGAAAAGTGCAGCACTAGCACCTTAATAGGACAGGGTAGACATTGCTACCTCATGTTAAGAAAGAGCATTGTACATCAATCCTCATGCTGTGTGGGCACCCCACAAGTTGGATCAAATTTATGTGGACTAATAATTACCTGAGCAGAAAAGTGCAGCACTAGCACCTTAATAGGTCAGGGTAGACATTGCTACCTCATGTTAAGAAAGAGCATTGTACATCAATCCTCATTTTTAAGGCAGAACATATCATAATTAATCTGAAACAGGTCGTCTAAGCTCTTATCTTGAAACTTAAGTAACTATGATAGCAAATAGTGAACATGCAAACATCCGAGGGCAAACGCAGCAACCACGACCACGGTCCGGGTGCCATTTCTAGGTGATCGCAACATTACTGCCTGATGACAACATTACTGCGCATCAAGAACTATAGAACTGTATGAGGCCAAGGTAAGAAGAATTCAATATAATGTGTTTCTCAAGGAGTCTTTCATATTGTTTGTAGATTGGTCAACATGGTGGGGAAATATGACATTTCTGTGTCTGAATGAAAGCAAAATTAAAATATGGCGGCAAAACAAAACTTCTTCATATGGCACATATATATGGCATGGAACATGGATGCCAATGAGACACTGGGTTGAAGGGGATAGGGTGGGGGTTAGGTTAGGTTAGGTTAGGATAGGTTAGATTATGTTATGTTAGGTTAGGTTATGTTGTTTGGCTAGGCTAGGCTACATTCAGTTACACTAGGTTAGGTTAGGTTAGGTTAGGTTAGGTTAGGCCAGGCTAGTTTAGTTAAGGCTATGTTCTGGACTATTCTGGCCTGTCCATTTCATAAATGTACCTAGACCCGATGAGCAACGCTTTTCATTGCATTTTTATTGTTACCTTGGGCCGGTACATTTTTTATGGTTCTTGACAAGCAGAAATATTGTAATTACGCAACAGCAACACAGAAACAGCGCTGGGGAGTAGCAGCCGTGGGGTGCGTGCGGTGCTCAGGAGCTCGCTGTTGTAAATATTACAATTTGAAGGAAGGAGCATGAATCTACCTGTTTTGGGATTATTTACGATATGTTCTGCCTGAAACATGACAAACGGTGTACGATTTTTTCTAACATTAGGTAGCGATGTATACCTACACCCCTTAATATCATTACACCCAAAATACAAATAAGCCCAAGGATGTGTTTTGTGTTTCATGTCAGGTACACACGGAGTGGGAAGTTCAGTCATGATTCACATGTTAACATATATGGCCAAAATACGTATGCCATAACTTCGCTGGGGGCGTTTGCAGGCAAGCAAGAAGATACACCTACCTACTCATTGATCACTTACCCGTCCGTGATTGATTCTCGGTCACTTTACGCACAATTGTCAGTCCCCGAATTCCCAGTCCTTTAAAGAAGTCAACGGAAGCTGAACTAAAAATACGCGCCACCTCCTAACGAGCCCCAACCCAGCCAGCGACCACTTGATCCAGCGCCGGTAACCGCCGCACAATCACAGTTCTCACAAATGCATCAAATAGGTGCTGATAATATGGCGCATAAACAAAAAAAACGTATGCTTTCCTGTTTCAAATACACGAAAGGGTCATACAGTCTAAAGTGTATGTCGGACCTTCGCGGTTCAGATTAGAAATAAAATATGTACGAAGTCTATTTAATTCTTTCAAATAAAAATGAAAACTGATATTATATTATGGGATGAGGCAGCGCTCCTTTTCCGGCGTCAACACAAGCCGATGTGAGTGTAGAGTCACTGCCGGCACCGTTTAGTTATCTATGTTTTGCTGGTATTGTTAAAAAATGAAATAGCGACATGATTGTTCGTTTCTTTGTGGAAGATAGTCGATTTCATTCCGTGGGTGGTTCTGGTCCGTGAATATTGGAGTTTCGCTTTGTTGATCCATTTATTGCGCACTAGTTCCGAAGTTGGGGAGAATAGATGCCTTTTTCTTGCGCCTGTACGCCATCAAAAAGGGAGTGTACGTGTGCTACGGAAAGGCTTAAAATGCACATTGCTTTGAGTGTGTCTGGTGTAGTAGTAACAACATTTTATGCTTGAGTATGCCCGTAATTCTAGTGTCCCCAGCTCGGTGTGCAGCCTCCATTAATATCACCGCATGAGGGTTGGTTTTTCAAGGAATTATGACATTTTAATAGAGCCTTATTTGGTGCTTAATCATGAATTAAATATTGATCAAGCAAACAGGTAAAAAACAGCCTATTTAGTTTGCAGGTGTCTGGTCCACTTTCACCAGCAATTGCTTACCAATTTAATGCATGGTACAGTGGAACTTTTGTGCATGGTGCATGGAACTTTTTGCAGACTTAACTCCACACCAGGTGCATGCATCCTCCAGAATGGAGTGTAAATATGTAGTGATCAAACATTTGAAGGCTGACTTGTATGTATTGGTTTACCATCACCCAGTTACTTGAAAGGATTGGAACATTGATATTTACATGTTAGACTCCCATATGGGGGCCCAGGCTGGAGCCCTGATTTTGCTGTGAGTCCTGACTCCTGGCACTTAAATAATCAACAGATGCCTCTTTCATTGATACTAGTGGTGCCCCTCTTCATACTGATAGCATTTGCCAGTTGTGTGTCTCATGCTTATGGCTCCTGATCTACCTTACAGAGAAGATGCAATGTCTTCAATGGTTCATGTCTGCTTTCCAAGAGGGGTCTAGGATGGCCCAAGCCTAAGTCATGCAATAACATATTAGTTGTAATGTGACCTCTGGTTACTGACCAGAGTTTGTTGAGTGGACATTTCATCAGGCCGTCTGAGACGTGATGTGTGCCTGTTTGAGAACTAGCTGAATTATAAACATGTGGATGGGAGCTGTGATATTAACTGGTGCTGCCTTGTTACATCTTATGGTTTTCCATGGTGTGACCCAAGTAGCATGAAGATAGGACCATGAGTTATGCATGTATGGAGTGTTGATTTACCTTTCCAGTTATGTGGTTGTAAGGTTGTTTGGCATGCTGACTTGTACTGGATTGGTGCAAGCCTGTGATTAAGCAAGGTATTGCCCAGCTTTTCTGTGATTCAAGCATGATCAAAACCTGCAATTCTGAGACATCTGATTGCCACTGTTGTTATTGTTCATCTGTCATGTGATCTGGTCACCAGTCACCAATGCAACTTCTGCAATCAATTGGCTGCTGTTTATACTCCTCTTTAGATTGGAGTGATGTTCTATGTGCAACTTTGATGTCAAACATGAGTCTCACCATTTGTACCCAGCTGAACACACTGAGGTGGGGGTCGCTGTGCCAATCAGTCTGCCGATTGTTTTTTACACAGTCTGATGAGGGGCATATGAGGGTTTCCATACTGCTGACCTCCCTGCTGATTGTTTCTAACATTGTCTGATGAGAGGCACATCAAGTTTTCCATACTGCTGACCTCTCATCCAGTTTGAAGTACCATGGTAACATCATTTATTTATTATGTAGTTGTGTTTAATGGCATGTCAGTTGCTGGGGTCATTTTGCTCCCAGCTGTAACAAATGCAAGGCACAGTGATGCTCTGGTGCACCAATCAGAAATGGCTTTGGGCACTAGTCAACACAGTGCTGTCCAGTGATCACCAGTGTCACTGTTTATAATAGTACAAAGCAAGCAGAACATTATTATGCAAGTTGTAATGTGCAGCTGCAAGGAATACTTTGCATGTAGATGAGGCAGTAGCATAGCCTTATTCATTGTACAAAGGTCAGGGAATGGAGAGAGATTCATTGATCTTTTGATAACATGCCTTTTTTGAAAGAATATCTTTAGTGATATGATGGTGATATTTGTAGGCTATTACTACTGCATTGTATCCAGAAACTTGTTTTTCAGGAAGACTCAGTTAGACCCAAGAAAGTAGAAGGACTAAAGCATTGTTGTTTTTTTCTTTAGCCATGATGCTGGATGAAAATGCTGTGGAGATGATCAGACCACTGACCCTGGCCTCCAGAGAGTCCATTGCCTGGTGCTGGGAGCCACAATTGAGCAGAATTGTTACAGTTTGCTATGAATGCAATATAGAAGTTATTAAAAAGTAATAGATACCTTTTTAAAGTAATATTCCCCCAAAGTTGGTTTTATTGAATACTGTCTGAATGCTATTGGAAGTCTGAAATGTTTTTGAGGTGTGCCAAAATCAAGGTTTAGTTGCCAACTGCAACTGATGGGTTTTTGTGGGCTTAAATGGGTACCAGCATGTTTCTGATCACTCTGGATGTATTCCTCCATCGTCATTGCTAGCTTGGCTTCAATTCCACTCACAGTGGCATTGTCATCAGTGTGTAGCCCCATCCCGGCTGGACGACAGGCGCTGGTGCGATTTGACCCTGACTACGGTCCAATATCGGGGTGCCCCTAGTGTAGTGGTTCATGCGTCTGCGTTAACCACTGCACGTCTGGGAACCCAGAGGTACAGGGTTCGCTTCCCCGCGGTGCCCGCCCTTCCTGCCAGGGTGAGAGGCAGGCGACGCCACATAGCCTCAGCAGCTGAGTGCGTTGTAAAGCCCCAATCACACACACACACAGTCCAATATCAAATAAAAAGAAATGGGACCATGAATATGTCTGAACTAGCAGCCTGACGACCAGTCCGCAAATGTGTTGTGATTACGCCAGCAGATGTAGCTGAAAGAAACGAGGAATATTTTGAGATGTGACAATGCCATCTCTTCCAGAGCCATGGGCAAGATTATGAAAAGTGGGAAGGTGGTGATCCTCCTCGGAGGTCGCTTTGCCGGACGGAAGGGGATCATCATCAAGAGCAACGACGAAGGCACCACAGACCGTCCTTATGGTCACTGTCTGGTAGCTGGCGTGGACCGCTACCCCCGGCAGGTCAAGAAGGGCATGAGCAAAAAGAAGATTGCCAGGCGCACTCGCATCAAGCCTTTCGTCAGGGTATGGGCTTATGATAAGATGATGTCAGTCATACAAACATTGATGTAATGTTTGCTAAGTTGATTGGTAGTCAGGTATGTTTGTATGTCTTCATGGTGGAGAATATTCAACAGAGCGTAAGGTGGTTACTACTGACATTAGATAATATGTCTGATTCCATTATTTTGCCCATGATTTGGGTATGTAGTATTCACGAACAGTGTGTGCCATTTGTGACCTGTTGCAAAAAAAAAAACACGCTCCCTGGTGTCATCTGTGGGCTAGTTCCATGGCCATTGTGCAAACAATGTCAGCCAATGACCTAGGTGCTCATTACCTGCCCTGTTATGACAGGTGTTGAGTTGTAGGCCTCATCCTGTCTGGATTGGTCTGTTTTGTGCTTGCTTTTGATCATTCCACTTCCTTTGGTTATGGCGTAATTCAAGACATGTTCGTTTGGGGCACAAAGCCATTGCTTCAATATCATCTCACTGATTCACACTGAGTGTTAGAAGATGTTCTGGGCTGCCCACGTCATGATATTATCACATTTTTCAGGTTGTGAACCTGAACCACATGATGCCGACCCGCTACACGGTGGACATTGGTTTCGAGAAGGATCGTGTGAACAAGGAAACCATCAAGAACCCCGTGAAGCGCAGGAAGGCCAAGCTGCACATCAAGCAGATGCTGGAGGAGCGGTAAGAACGACTTTGAATTCAATGTGTGCATGTTTTACCTAATTGTCTGGCAAATTCCAGATGCCTTGTCATTTGATGGTCGACCTCTTCGACAATCACCATTTTAAAGTTCTTTCACACCTCAACACCTTGGTGCGCTAATGAGTCAATGCTTCCTTATGGAAGGTCCGAGTGACGATCGTGCTCAGCGCTGAGCTGCCAAAAGCGGGCTACCTCTGCGCGACGCGGTGTGTCGCTGGATCGCAGGTTGCCGGCGCAGCACCCATCTGGTCGAATTGTTTTCGTTCGCTGCAGTGTGATTGCCTGCTTGCTGTACGACCTCTGAACAATGGGGACTCGTCTGGGGATGGTTTCTCAGCCATCTCCTGAGGTCTTAAACGCTGACTGGCCGATCGAATCGCAGTTGGTGTCCGCGTCGCTCTTCCCTGGCATTCCCCTGTCATCGGGATATTAATCATGTGCGTCATGGCGCATTATCTGGAGGCATCACTTCAAATATTTTAGCTTCATACATTTGTATATGTGGTCTGTTGCAAGTTGGCAGCGGTATCGTAAGATGAATTAGATTCGTCGAGAACACCCCTCCCCCTTCCTAAGTCGTGGGAAGCTGCACATGGGTCTTGATTTTCTATGGAGGAGGTGAATAGACTGGTTAAGAAAGTTGTATTCCAGGCTTATATTAACGGCTCTGAAGCACCAACCAGAAAAGCTGAAGAAATGTTCCCTCTGTCCCCCCCCCCCCCCCCCACCACACGCGAATGGGGTTCAGTGGTCGTGGTTCCCGCAAGGGCGAGTTAGAGCTGTTAGCCCTATGCATTGTTCGCTCTATCCAGTGAAAACTTTGTTCTGAGCTGACCCGAATTGCGGTCTTCAGAGATGTCGGTGCGCTGTTTTCTCATAGCTCGAAACGTTGCGGACGTGGGGACGCCCTGACACCACAGTCATAATGATGAGAACGTTAGGGATGTGACGGCGCATGGAGCGCATGATCGCCCCGTTCCGTCTGGAGCAGGTCCTGTCCTACATATATGTGCGGCACGACGGGGGTTGGGGAGGGCTCTGGGATCAGTATTTTTACGCCAAATGGTTAGGGATACTTTTGCAAGTCCTAAACTTGTATTTCGATCGTCTATTTATCGTCGGTTTGTGACTAGGCAGCGATATAGTTTCCTATTCAATGGGAGGGGGAGGGGGCTGTAGACCCTCCAAACGTTGGGAAGAAATTGGGCCGAGTCCAGGGAGAAAGTTTTGGAGCGTATTCTGGGGGTAGTTCTAGCAATGTTTCCCCGCTTATCTCCCGACACTTATCTCCCAAAACTGCAACGCTGGCTTGAGGGCGGGTCAACTACCATGGTAGTTTATTAGGTTTGTTTGCATGTTACTCACCTTGCTAATTACCTTGTTTGTTTTCAGGTACAAGACGGGCAAGAACAGGTGGTTCTTCCAGAAGCTGAAATTCTAAGATCCCTGTGTATGTCGGCTGATGAAATAAATTTAAAAAAAACAACCCACTATCTATGCTCTACTCCAACCGTGCGGCACGAAACTGCTCTTGAAAGGAACGTAGCATTCACGCACATGTCGTAACCATGGAGATGAGTGGGGACGAGTGCAGTGAACTGTTGGAGCTGACTGGCATTAGCGGTGCTGCGGTGCTGAGTTTGGCGGACTGGTTAGCGTGGTAATGTAGTGTCACGAGAAAGCGCAGCGTCGTAAAAACCGGCGATGCGCGTGTGGGTAGTTTAACCGGCGTGGGCCGCAGGCAAATGCTGATTTTATTCGTCGAGGAGAAGCTAACCCATCTCAGCAGGCTACTAGTTTCCAAAGTGACGCATCAGCTTAGACAAGTAACAACGGAGCCCGATACGAGGCGTCACAGTAACACTGGGACTTGGCCGTTTGCCTGCTGCGCGGCCGCGGCCACGCCGTCTGTAAAGTGCATACAGTTGTCATACTAGCTACATCGGGTGAAAGAATCGCAAACGCGAAAACCTCGTGGAACAGCGTGGCAACAATTGGAATGGATTCCTAGTCCGAATCAAAACACTAAGGTAGACCGAGTGGCAAATGTCAAAAAACAAAGGAGGAAAAATCGTAAAATATTTGTTTAGAATGCCATGTATGAAATTCGAACGTTCTCCGGTAAGAACCATGTAAGAATCCATGGTTTTATACCGATAAGATTCCACGTCCGTTAGGCTAGCAACGCATTCGTATCCGAATTCGGCGTCGAATATCGATTCCACTTCAATGTGTTCCTAGCCCAAACACAGCCCGCTTTTACCGAAAATGCGGTCCATTTCGCTCCTCCGCAAGAAGCATGGTCTCCGGAGGTCACTTCACCAGGTCCGGCAGTGACAAGGATGCTTCGGAGCTTCCGGCATACGAAAGGTTTCAGATGAAAGCCACGCATACGTACTAGGTAATGACGAAAACTCCAAAGTCAACTTTCAAGGTTGCGTTCAACGTTGAAGGGCGGGCTAGTGCTGCACCACCATTGTATAGTTCTCAGTTCTTCTGCAGCAGCCTTCTACAGTCTACTTATCTACTTCCACGTACAGCAGCTGTTGAGGGAGCTCGATGTGTGACAGTGGGGCCGGAGTGGTTCGCGGGACGCCTCTCAAAGTGGCTGTAGCGGCAGGACGTGAGCTGCCTGTCGCTCGGTGCGGGCCTTCCAGCGCGACGTCGCTGGGATGACGACAGCGGCAGCTGCCAGCCTCAGCTCTGACTGGCGGGTCCGAATGACCTGGCTGCCAGCGCTCGGAACGGAACTGTATTGTGCGACGCAGCAAGTCGCATAAGGTGGTCGCCAAACCACGCAAAGTAATGTTAGGCCCCCGTTTACGGCCAACACCGCTCTTTCCGGTGTGTGTTCTGGGTCGATGATTTTTGTTTGATTTAAGCCATTTTATGATAAAAAGTCGTCAATTTCAGCTCCTAAAACATCCGTCAATATCGTGTTGTCTGTATTTAGATGTCTCGATCACGGAATGTCGGTAGTGGTGTTGCTTGCGAACAGAAATGGGACCCATCATGTAGGAAAAGCGAGCATAAATTACGTCTTTTCACCCACTTCATTGCCAATTACTAAAACCTTTGTCGATGCATAAATGTCCTAGTTCGTTTCCACGCTTGCAACAGCATGTTATGCCCTTTGTAGGTGACTCACGCTCGGTGTAGGTTTGTGGCGGACACATTTGGGTGGAAAAAACAAGCACCTAGCTTCGGAACATTACTGAGTATCTGGTGATCAGCGCCGTACTGAAGTGGTTCTATGTAAAGCAAAACACCACATGCGTCATTGTGTCAAGAAGCACTCTATAATCTCTCAAGTCTCCGAAATCTCTCCCGGAGCATACGCAAAAGATAATAGCCCGTTATGGCAAGGACTATGCACTGGGTTTATCCCGAAGCTGTGCTTTTGGCGATGAGTGGCAATCATGCAGATGAATGGAGGAACTGAAAAACTGACAGTTTAAGGCGTCGAAGCGTACGTGTGAATGGAAGTGGGCTAGGTTTGTTGTACAGTTGTTATTAATGACCGAATATCTGGCGGTCAATAACGCGCAATGTCCTAATTTGGCGTTGTAAGGGTTTTAACATCCTCAAAACACATTCTGATTCTGGTGCTATATTTTTGCATCATAACTTACACAAGCATCCTCGTCACTGATAACAGACACATGAATGGCGTAGTCACTGATGAACAGCTAATCGCCCTTTTATAAAAACACGGTATTGACGACGATACGACACACAAATGACAACATTGTACAAAAGATAGGGGTGAAACTTGTAACAGGGAACACATCCATGTGGATATCGTTTCAGACATATGTACCTATCTACATTTATATATATATATATATATATATATATATATATATATATATATATATATATACATGGGTAGGTAGAGATGTAAGTTAAGGATGTCCAAAAAATGTTACTAGTTGTAGCGAGGCCTGTAGCCGACAATCACACGCTCATACTGAGGCTCGTAGGAAGCACGGACCTCCTCCTCATCTTCCTCATCCTCCTCCTCATCTTCCTCATCCTCCTCCTCCTCCTCCTCAGCGGGAGCTTCATATGTCTCCTCGTCGTCGTCGTCATCAGACACCTCAGGGGTGGGGTACTCGGTGGGCACGGGGGTGGGCAGGTGGTCGCCCTGCGGCTGGAAGCCGCCCTCGCCCGCCGAGTACACCACGGTGTAGGTGACGCCGTCGGGGGCCACGTAGCTGAACTGGCCGCTCACACTGTAGCTGTCGTCATCCTCCGTCTGGCCAAACTCCGACACCGAGATGCCGTTCTCAGTTTCAAAACTGCAATCATGACGAAACAGCTTAATGATGCAAGTAATAAGCGATGTGTACGTATTCAGTGAGCCGCGTAAGCATTTTTGAGAGTCACGTGGATAATTGAATGGGGTAAGTAAAGAATAGCGGCGATATTGGTTTGGTGAAACCAAGCATATGCGGAACACCGACACGAGCGGGTCTAAAAGACAATCGGCAAGGACATGTGCCGGCAGCCAGTGTGATTCCATTGTGACCCGTGTTCATGTTTGTATGCTTAACTGATATTTAGCCTTCCGTGTATTTACCACTTTATTTTAATGGCCTCAGACACGAGCACAGGACAAACGGTGCGATGCATGAATGGCTCTAATCAGAAATGAACTTAATGGCATGGTCTTCAAAGATGACAACTTCATTTTCAACATTGTTTTGGCCCGCCATTTGTGACTCCCGAGTTGGTATCTGACCATGAATATATCGGACTAATTTTGATGTCATAACGACGGTGTGATACGGGCAGCATCAAAGTCTTCCTCATTGACTTACGACTGTTGGTAAGAGTGGTCGTCGTTGTGGTCGATGTTCTGTCTGAGAATCTCGATGATGTCCCCTTCGTAAGCAGAATCAGACGGAGCGGCGGCTGCCACGGCCAGAACGGCGGCGAACACGAACTGAAACGAAATGGACGTTAGATGTATGCCTCGCACTATTTAAGAAATTTATTTCTGTCAGGGAATAGGTAACACTGTGCCGTGAGAAGTGTATAAAGGCCACTTTACATTTTTTTACTGTGATATTCAAATTCAATCGTGTCTTGTGGGATGGTGTGAAAACTTTCAAACTTTACTCGCGTGTCATTGTTTTAACGACGCCAGTACTCACCAGCTTCATGCTGAGTAGATGCAGTTCGTCAGAAGTGGACTGATATCTTTACCGCCCGTCGCTGTGTCTTTTATACTGGCAGCTGTTACTAGGTCATCGCAGACAAGGACGCCGTCGAGGTCACCAGAGACTGGTGAGTGGGGCCGGTGGGGCGAGTTTGCCCGATATTTCACATCTTAGAGGACCAACCAATGACGGTCCTAACTACAGGGGTGATGAGAGCATGCATCCCTCACTTTTCAACACCCTTTGGCAGCCAACCTGACCCCGCGCGACACTAAGGTGCCCTTACTAGCATCTCTAGTAGTACATCAAGTTTGACTGACTATATGTGATCTGGCTGCTCCTGATTCTTGCAAACGTCCACCAGATACTGATCTAGTTTTATGGACACGTCATGATAGTCTGGTCCCCGCATGTTGGTTTCCATGTGTGCATAAAAGCTTTGTGATATGCAAGGGCAACCATGCATTTTCTGAGACTCTTTGTGCTTGCAGGGGTATTTCAACATCCTTCGTTGTTTTCGGGAAGCCATAGATAAGTTCGCATGCATTCATTTACTTTATTTTAAGCTAGATAACGTTTATTAACGTTGCAAGAAATTCGTTTGTCATTTTCAACGTAGTGTAGATCAGTCGGACCGAAAACATTCAAATATGGCGAAATACGAGACGTGCTCAACAATATATAATTAAACGTGTATCATCAGTTAAAACATTATGCATCTGAGGATGAGGTCTAAGTACCAAACACATACGGACATACGCACAATCCATTTCCAATCATTTTGACACCAAAGCAAGCTCAAGAAATTGAATCAACCTGTCATTGGTGACTGAATAGGTCTTCAGTGATACATGGCCTAAGCTGTGACGATTGATAGCCCCGTAATGCATTTTGGAAAGTACACTAAACGTACATTGTTGCTCTCAGCGGAGATTATGGTATGTGACATTTTTATTAAGTTTGGCACGAACAGCACGTGTGCTTGAGCCGTAACCGCTAGCGTTATATCCTTTTCGGTCAAATAATTTCATTAAAAGCTTGCTCCTCAGGTTGCTGAACGTGTGAATTTGATCTAGCTGATGTTCCTAAGATGGCTTTTTAGGAGGACTTTTGATCACGCGTTTATTAAAGAGCTCGGATATTTTCCCCACGGCGACTACGGTAGGCGGCTTTGTAACTGAATCTTAATGACAGCGTATAAACGTGAAAGTTTCGCTTTCATTGGTATGACATATATGGAGTAATAGGAAGACAGGCTCATGAGGGGCCACATACCTAACGTCACCTGGCCTGCGGTCGAGTTCACAGGTGAATCAGGGATCACCAAGCCGAATTTCTTCAAATGGCTGCTGAGAAGACGGGGTCTGGTCACGGCTGGTTGCGTCATAGAAATGAAAAGAAGGCGAGAGATCACCGATTGACAGCTTCGTAGATAGCACAGTACTAATAGCATTGTTCGTCGTAGAATAAGCGCTAGAATGGAAAGAGAGATGGATTGATATTTCGGCTCCACGCCAGATTTTGTCTTCGCTTTTATTTTGTCAACCCCAAAAGCGTATCACTGATTGCTTGGGACCCAGCGGAGCGGTGATTTGCAAAGATCAGGCGTCTAATTTTACTCTGTCTTGCACGGATTTTGCTCTTGTTTTATTCTTGCGCACATAATGGGATTGTCGGAGCACTAAAATCCGCCAGTGTAAATCTATCACTGGGGGCTAACTCTGGCCGGACTGCACGTAAACTGATGGCCATAATACGGCGATCCAAAAAACACTTAAATCCATACCCCAGATTTACTACCGTGTGCATTCGACAGCACTGGCTTAGGACTATCAGATGCAAGTGAAACACACTCATCGGAATTTCTTTAAGATTTTACTCAGTTGACCCCCCCCCCCCCCCTCGAATAGCTTATCGCCGCTGCTGCCGGGCGGGCGGAACTGTCGATTCACACAAACACGGCATACGATTTGTAACCATTTACATTTGCGCACGGAAAGTTTAACCTTGCGTAAACAATGTTATTCTCAGAGCACCCTCGGTCGGTGATGCAATTTTTTGTATCGGCTGACGTGACCGCCTTTGCTCAAATTACCCTATCACAGCACACAACTAATGGTGACGGACCACCATGCAGATTGATGTCTATAAAACCTCGGCTCTTGAAAACAAAGCATAATTCAACCGAGAGATTGGAATTCTGCGCACTCAATGCCACTCTTATGGTGGTATTGGGTGCCAGCGCAACACACTTGTCATATTTTATTTTCATAATTAATTCTGTCTACATCCCCAATGCGCATCACTTTATGGCTGATGGACCACCGAAGTGTTGATTTGCAAAGATATGACCTGCAATTTCTTATATTTTTACTGTCGCGCTGCAGGTGCTACCTAGCGCACACGATGTCGGAGCACTACCGCCGGGAATGTAAACTTCTGATCGGCTGACATGGCATTGTTAGTCAAATCACCCTTTGACAGCACGCACCTAACGATACGCACGCATGCAACAGCATGTTATGCCCTTTGTAGATGACTCACGCTCGGTGTAGGCTTGTGGCGGACACATTTGGGTGGAGGAGCCAAGCACCTAACTTTAGAACATGGCTGGATATCTGGTTAACAGCGACGTACCGAAGTGGTTCTATATGAAACAAACACCACATGCGTCATTGTGTCAAGAAACACTCTATAGTCTCTGATTTCTCAAAATCTCTCCCGGAGCATACGCAAAAGATAATAGTCCGTTGTGGCACGGAATATGTACTGAATTCATCCCGAAGCAGTGCTTTTGGCGATGAGCGGCAATCATGCAGATGAATGGAGGAACTGAAAAGACTGACAATTTAAGTCGTCGAAGCGTACGTTTGAATAGAAGTGGGTTAGGTTTGTTGTACAGCTGTTGTTAATGACCGAATATCTGGCGGTCAATAACGCGCAATGTTTTAATTTGGCGTTGTAAGGGATTCAGCATCCTCAAAACACATTCCGATTCCGGTGCTATATTTTTGCGTCATAACTTACACTAATATCCTCGTCGCTGATAACAAAAACATGAATGGCGTAGTCACTGATGAACAGCTAATCGCCCTTTTATAGAAACACAGAGTATTGACGACGATACGACACACAAATGACAAAGTTGTACATAAGATAAGGGTGAAACTTGTAACAGGGAGCACATCCATGTGCATATCGTTTATCGCACATCGCATATTTATTATATATATATAGCAATATATATGCATATATATATATATACATATATATATATATATATATATATATATATATATATATATATATGTGTGTGTGTGTGTGTGTGTGTGGCTGTGTGTGCGTGTGTGTGTGTGTGTGTGTGTGTGTGTGTGTGTGTGCGTGTGTGTGTGTACGTGGGTGAATGTGCGTAGGTGTGCGTGTAGGTATACGCATCCTACTCTCACCACAAATAACGCATGGCGTCAACAGGGCGGTTAAGGATGGCCAGAAAATGTTACTAGTTGTAGCGAGGCCTGTAGCCGACAATCACACGCTCATACTGAGGCTCGTAGGAAGCACGGACCTCCTCCCCTTCCTCCTCCTCCTCCTCCTCCTCCTCAGCGGGAGCTTCATATGTCTCCTCGTCGTCGTCGTCATCAGACACCTCAGGGGTGGGGTACTCGGTGGGCACGGGGGTGGGCAGGTGGTCGCCCTGCGGCTGGAAGCCGCCCTCGCCCGCCGAGTACACCACGGTGTAGGTGACGCCGTCGGGGGCCACGTAGCTGAACTGGCCGCTCACACTGTAGCTGTCGTCATCCTCCGTCTGACCAAACTCCGACACCGAAATGCCGTTCTCAGTTTCAAAACTGCAATCATGACGAAACAGCTAAATGATGCGAGCAATAAGCGATGAGTACGTACTCAGTGTGCCGTGTAAGCATTTTAGAGAGCTATGTAGATAAATGAATGGCATAAGCAGGGAACAGTGGCGATATTGGTTTGGTGAAACAAAGCATATGCGGAGCACCGATACGAGCGGGTCTAAAAAGACAATCGGCAAGGGCGTGTGCCGGCAGTCAGTGTGACTCCATTGTGACATGCGTTCATGTTTGTATGCTTAACTGATCTTTAGCCTTCCGTGTATTTGCCACTTTATTTTAATAGTCTCAGACGCGAGCACAGGACAAACGGTGCGATGCATGAATGGCTCTAATCAAAAATGAACTTAATGGCATGGTCTTCAGATACACCAAATTCATTTTCAACCTTGCTTTGGCCCGCCATTTGTGACTTTCCCGAGTTGGTATCTGACCATGAATATATCGGATCAATTTTGATGTCATAGTGATGATGCAATACGGGCAGCGCCAAAGTCTTCCTCATTGACTTACGACTGTTGGTAAGAGTGGTCGTCGTTGTGGTCGATGTTCTGTCTGAGGATCTCGATGATGTCCTCTTCGTAAGCAGAATCAGACGGAGCGGCGGCTGCCACGGCCAGAACGGCGGCGAACACGAACTGAAACGAAATGGGCGTTAGAAGTATGCCTCGCACTATTTAAGAGGCTCATTTCTGTCAGGAAATAGGTAATGCTGTGCCGTGAGAAGTGTATATAGGTCACCATACATTTTTTGCCGCGGTAATCAAATTCAATCGTGAGTCTTGCGGGATGGTGTGAAAACTTTCAAACCTTACCCGCGTGTCACTGTTTTAACGACGCCAGTACTCACCAGCTTCATGCTGAGTAGGTGAGTTCGTCAGAAGTCGACTGATATGCTTACCGCCCGTCGCTGTGTCTTTTATACTGTCAGCTGCTATTGGGCCATCGCAGACAAGGTCGTCGTCGAGGTCACCAGAGACTGGCGCGTGGGGCCGGTGAGGCGGGTTTACTCGATATTTCACATCTGAGGGGACCAACCAATGGCGGTGCTAACTACAGGGGTGATGAGAGTATGCACCCCTCAATTTGCAACACCCTTTGACAACCGACTTACCCCCGCACGACACTAAGGCGCCCCTACCAGCATCTCTAGTAGTACATCAAGTTTGACTGACTATATATGATCTGGCTGCTCCTGATTCTTGCGAACTTCCACCAGATGCTGATCTAGTTTTATGGACACCACATGGTAGTCTAGTCCCCGTATGCCGGTTTCCATGTGTGCATTAAAGCTTTGTGATATGCAAGGGCAACCATGCATTTTCTGAGACTTTTTGTGCTTGCAGGGTTATTTGAATATCCTTCGTTTTTTTGGGAAGCCATAGATAAGTTCGCATGCATTTATTTGCTTTATTTCAAGCTAGATAACGTAATGTAACGTTGAAAGAAATTCGTTTGTCATTTTCAACGCAGTGTAGATCAGTCGGACCAAAAACATTCAAATATGGCGAAATACGAGACGTGCTCAAAAATATATAATTAAATGTGCACCATCAGTTAAAACATTATGCATCTGAGGATGAGGTTTAAGTACCAAACACACACCTACATACGCGCAATCCATTTCCAATCATTTTGACACCATAGCAAGCTCAAGACATTGAATCAACCTGTCATTGGTGACTGAATACGTCTTCAGTGATACATGGCCTAAGCTGTGACGACTTATAGCCCCGTCATGCATTTGGAAGGTACACTAGACCTACAGTATTGCCCTCAGCGGAGATTATGGCATGTAACATTTTTATTAAATTTGGCGCTGACAGCACGAATGCTTGAGCCGTAACTGCGGACGTTATGTCCTTTTCGTTCAAATAATTTCATTAAAAGCTTCGTCCTCAGATTGCTGAATGATGTTCCTAAGATGCATTTTTAGGAGGACTTTTGATCACGCGTTTATTAAACAGCTCGGATATTTTCTCCACGGCGACAAACGTAGGCGGCTTTGTAACTGAAACTTAATGACAGCGTATAAACGTGAAAGTTTCGCTTTCATTGGTATGACATATATGGAGTAATAGGAAGACAGGCTCATGAGGGGCCACATACCTAACGTCACCTGGCCTGCGGTCGAGTTCACAGGTGAATCAGGGATCACCAAGCCGAATTTCTTCAACTGGCTGCTGAAAAGACGGTGTCTGGTCGCGGCTGGTTGCGTCATAGAAATCAATGGAAGGCGAGAGATCACAGATTGACAGCTTTGTAGATATGACAGTACTAATAGCCTTGTTCGTCGTAGAATAAGCACTAGAATGGAGACATATTAATTGATATCTCGGCCACATGCCAGATTTTGTCATGGCTTTTATTTTGTCAACCCCAAAAGCGTATCACTCATTGGCTGGGGACCCAGCGGAGAGGTGATTTGCAAAGATCAGGCGTCCAATTTTACTCTGTCTTGCACGGATTTTGCTCTTGTTTTATTCTTGCGCACAAAACGGGATTGTCGAAGCACTAAAATCCGCCAATGTAACTCTATCACTGGGGCTAACTCGGGCCGGACTGCACGTAAACTGATGGCCATAATACAGCGATCCAAAAAAACACTTAAATCCATACCCCAGATTTACTACCGTGTGCATTCGAGAGCACTGGCTTAGGACTATCAGATGCAAGTGAAACACACTCGTCGGAATTTCTTTTAGATTTTACTCAATTGACCCCTCCCCCCTCGGATAGCTTATCACCGCTGCTGCCGGGCGGGCGGAACTGTCGATTCACACAAACACGGCATACGATTTGTAACCATTTATATTTGCGCACGGAAAGTTTAACCTTGCGTAAACGATGTTATTCTCAGAGCGCCCTCGGTCGGCAATGCAAATTTTTTATCGGCCAACGTGACCGCTTCTGTTCAAATTACCCTATCACAGCGCACAACTAAAGGTGGTCCGCCACCATGCAAATTGATGTCTATAAAACCTCGGCTCTTGAAAACATAGCATAATTAAACCGAGAGATTGGAATTCTGCGCACTCAATGCCACCCTTATGGTGGTATTGGGTGCCAGCGCAACACACTTGTCATATTTTATTTTCATATCTACTTCTGCCGACATCCCCAATGCGTATCACTCGATGGTTGATGGACCTCCGAAGTGTTGATTTGCAAAGATATGACCTGCAATTTCATATATTTTTACTTTCGCGCTGCGGGTGCTACCTAGCGCACACGATGTGGGAGCACTATCGCCGAGAATGTAAACTTCTGATCGGCTGACATGGCATTGTTAGTCAAATCACCCTTTGACAGCACGCACCTAACGTTACGCACGCATGCAACATGTTATGCCCTTTGTAGGTGACTCACGCTCGGTGTAGGGATGTGGCGGACACATTTGGGTGGAAAAACCAAGCACCTGGCTTCGGAATATGACTGAGTATCTGGTGAACAGCAATGCACCAACGTGCTTCTATATGAAGCACGTTGGACATCCATGTGCATGTCGTTTAAGACATATGTACCTATCTACCTAGATAGGTACATATGTCTTATATGGGTAGATAGGTATGTTAAGGATGGCCAAAAAATGTTACTTGTTGTAGCGAGGCCTGTAGCCGACAATCACACGCTCATACTGAGGCTCGTAAGAAGCACGGACCTCCTCATCTTCCTCCTCCTCCTCCTCCTCCTCCTCAGCGGGAGCTTCATATGTCTCCTCGTCGTCGTCGTCATCAGACACCTCAGGGGTGGGGTACTCGGTGGGCACGGGGGTGGGCAGGTGGTCGCCCTGCGGCTGGAAGCCGCCCTCGCCGGCCGAGTACACCACGGTGTAGGTGACGCCGTCGGGGGCCACGTAGCTGAACTGGCCGCTCACACTGTAGCTGTCGTCATCCTCCGTCTGGCCAAACTCCGACACCGAGATGCCGTTCTCAGTTTCAAAACTGCAATCATGAAGAAACAGCTAAATGATGCGAGTGATGAGCGATGAGTACGTGCCCAGTGTGCCGCGTTAGCATTTTTGAGAGTTATGTGGATAATTGATCGGCATACGTAAAGAATAGCGGCGATATTGGTTTGGCGAAGCCAAACATATGCGAAACACCGACACGAGCGGGTCTACAAAGACAATCGGCAAGGGCGTGTGCCGGCAGCCAGTGTGATTCCGTTGTGACCTGTGTTCATGTTTGTATGCTTAACTGATCTTTAGCCTTCCGTGCATTTGCCACTTTATTTTAATAGCTTCAGACAGGAGCACAGAACAAACGGTGCGATGCATGAATGGCTCTAATCAAAAATAAACTTGATGGCATGGTCTTCAAAGACACCAAATTCATTTTCAACATTGCTTTGGCCCGCCATTTGTGACTTTCCCGAGTTGGTATCTGATCATGAATATATCGGATGAATTTTGATGTCATAATTATGGTGTAATACGAGCAGCTTCAAAGTCTTCCTCATTGACTCACGACTGTTGGTAAGAGTGGTCGTCGTTGTGGTCGATGTTCTGTCTGAGGATCTCGATGATGTCCTCTTCGTAAGCAGAGTCAGACGGAGCGGCAGCTACCACGGCCAGAACGGCGGCGAACACGAACTGGAACGAAGTGGACGTTAGATGTATGCCTCGCACTATTTAAGAGGTTCATTTCTGTCAGGAAATAGGCAACGCTGTGCCGTGAGAAGTGTATGAAGGTCACCATACATTTTTTACTGTGGTATTCAAGTTCAATCATGTGTCTTGCGGAGTGGCGTGAAACCTTTCAAACTTTACTCGCGTGTCATTGTTTTAATGACGCCAGTACTCACCAGCTTCATGCTGAGTTGATGCAGTCCGTCAGTAGTAGACTGATATCTTTACCGCCCGTCGCTGTATCTTTTGTACTGTCAGCTGTCACCGGGCCATCGCAGACAAGGACGCCGTCGAGGTCACCAGAGACTGGCGCGCGGCGCCGGTGAGGCGGGTTTGCCCGATATTTCACATCTTAGAGGACCAACCAATGACGGTGCTAACTACAGGAGTGATGAGAGCATGCATCCCTCAGTTTTCAACACCCTTGGACAGCCAACCTGCTCCCGCGCGACACTAAGGTGCCCTTACTAGCATCTCTAGTAGTACATCAAGTTTGACTGACTATATGTGATCTGGCTGCTCCTGATTCTTGCAAACGTCCACCAGATACTGATCTAGTTTTATGGACACGTCATGATAGTCTGGTCCCCGCATGTTGGTTTCCATGTGTGCATAAACGCTTTGTGATATGCAAGGGCAACCATGCATTTTCTGAGACTCTTTGTGCTTGCAGGGTTATTTCAATATCCTTCGTTGTTTTCGGGAAGTCATAGATAAGTTCGCATGCATTCATTTACTTTATTTTAAGCTACATAACGTTTATTAACGTTGCAAGAAATTCGTTTGTCCTTTTCAACGCAGGGTAGATCAGTCGGACCAAAAACATTCAAATGTGGCGAAATACGAGGCGTGCTCAACAATATACAATTAAACGTGTATCATCAGTTAAAACATTATGCACCTGAGGACGAGGTCTAAGCACCAAACACATACGGACATACGCACAATCCATTTCCAATCATTTTGACACCATAGCAAGCTCAAGAAATTGAATCAACCTGTCATTGGTCACTGAATAGATCTTCAGTGATACATGGCCTAAGCTGTGATGACGTATAACCCCGTAATGCATTTTGGAAAGGACGCTAGACGTCCATTGTTGCTCTCAGCGGAGATTATGGTACGTAACATTTTATTAAGTTTGGCGCGGACGGCACGAAGGCCTTAGCCGTAACCGCTAGCGTTATATCCTTTTCGTTCAAATAATTTCATTAAAAGCTTCTTCCTCAGGTTGCTGAACGTGTGAATTTGATCTAGCTGATGTTCCTAAGATGCATTTTTAAGAGGACTTTTGATCACGCGTTTATTAAAGAGCTCGGATATTTTCCCCACGGCGACTACCGTAGGCGGCTTTGTAACTGAATCTTAATGACAGCGTATAAACGTGAAAGTTTCGCTTTCATTGGTATGACATATATGGAGTAAAAGGAAGACAGGCTCATGTGGGACCACATACTTAACGTCACCTGGCCTGCGGTCGAGTTCATAGGTGAATCAGGGATCACCAAGCCGAATTTCTTCAACTGGCTGCTGAGAAGACGGGGTCTGGTCACGGCTGGTTGCGTCATAGAAATGAAAAGAAGGCGAGAGATCACCGATTGACAGCTTCGTAGATAGCACAGTACTAATAGCATTGTTCGTCGTAGAATAAGCACTAGAATGGAAAGAGAGATGGATTGATATTTCGGCTCCATGCCAGATTTTGTCTTCGCTTTTATTTTGTCAACCCCAAAAGCGTATCACTGATTGCTTGGGGACCCAGCGGAGCGGTGATTTGCAAAGATCAGGCGTCCAATTTTACTCTGTCTTGCACGGATTTTGCTCTTGTTTTATTCTTGCGCACATATTGGGATTGTCGGAGCACTAAAATCCGCCAATGTAAATCTATCACTGGGCGCTAACTCGGGCCGGACTGCACGTAAACTGATGGCCATAATACGGCGATCCAAAAAACACTTAAATCCATACCCCAGAATTACTACCGTGTGCATTCGACAGCACTGGCTTAGGACTATCAGATGCAAGTGAAACACACTCATCGGAATTTCTTTAAGATTTTACTCAGTTGACCCCCCCCCCCCCTCGAATAGCTTATCACCGCTGCTGCCGGGCGGGCGGAACTGTCGATTCACACAAGCACGGCATACGATTTGTAACCATTTACATTTGCGCACGGAAAGTTTAACCTTGCGTAAACAATGTTATTCTCAGAGCACCCTCGGTCGGCAATGGAATTTTTTTTTATTGGCTGACGTGACCGCTTTTGTTCAAATTACCCTGTCACAGCGCACAGCTACCGGTGACCGACCACCATGCGGATTGATGTCTATAAAACCTCGTCTCTTGAAAACAAAGCATAATTCAACCGAGAGATTGGAATTCTGCGCACTCAATGCCACTCTTATGGTGGTATTGGGTGCCAGCGCAACACACTTGTCATATTTTATTTTCGTAATTAATTCTGTCTACATTCCCAATGCGCATCACTTTATGGCTGATGGACCACCGAAGTGTTGATTTGCAAAGATACGACCTGCAATTTCTTATATTTTTACTTTCGCGCTGCAGGTGTTACCTAGCGCACACGATGTCGGAGCACTACCGCCGGGAATGTAAACTTCTGATCGGCTGACATGGCATTGTTAGTCAAATCACCCTTTGACAGCACGCACCTAACGATACGCACGCATGCAACAGCATGTTATGCCCTTTGTAGATGACTCACGCTCGGTGTAGGCTTGTGGCGGACACATTTGGGTGGAGGAGCCAAGCACCTAACTTTAGAACATGGCTGGGTATCTGGTGAACAGCGACGTACCGAAGTGGTTCTATATGAACAAACACCACATGCGTCATTGTGTCAAGAAACACTCTATAGTCTCTGAAGTCTCCGAAATCTCTCCCGGGGCATACGCAAAAGATAATAGTCCGTTATGGCACTGAATATGTACTGAATTCATCCCGAAGCAGTGCTTTTGGCGATGAGTGGCAATCATGCAGATGAATGGAGGAACTGAAAAGACTGACAATTTAAGTCGTCGAAGCGTACGCTTGAATAGAAGTGGGTTAGGTTTGTTGTACAGCTGTTGTTAATGACCGAATATCTGGCGGTCAATAACGCGCGATGTTTTAATTTGGCGTTGCAAGGGATTCAGCATCCTGAAAACACATTCCGATTCCGGTGCTATTTTTTTGCATCATAACTTACACTAATATCCTCGTCGCTGATAACAAAAACATGAATGGCGTAGTCACTGATGAACAGCTAATCGCCCTTTTATAGAAACACAGAGTATTGACGACGATACGACACACAAATGACAACGTTGTACATAAGATAAGGGTGAAACTTGTAACAGGGAACACATCCATGTGCATATCGTTTATCGCACATCGCATATTTATTATATATATAGCAATATATATATATATATATATATATATATATATGTGTGTGTGTGTGTGTGTGTGTGTGTGTGTGTGTGTGTGTGTGTGTGTGCGTGTGTGTGTGTGTACGTGGGTGAATGTGTGTATGTATGCGTGTAGGTATACGCATCATACTCTCACCACAAATAACGCATGGCGTCAACAGGGCGGTTAAGGATGGCCAGAAAATGTTACTAGTTGTAGCGAGGCCTGTAGCCGACAATCACACGCTCATACTGAGGCTCGTAGGAAGCACGGACCTCCTCCCCTTCCTCCTCCTCCTCCTCCTCCTCCTCAGCGGGAGCTTCATATGTCTCCTCGTCGTCGTCGTCATCAGACACCTCAGGGGTGGGGTACTCGGTGGGCACGGGGGTGGGCAGGTGGTCGCCCTGCGGCTGGAAGCCGCCCTCGCCCGCCGAGTACACCACGGTGTAGGTGACGCCGTCGGGGGCCACGTAGCTGAACTGGCCGCTCACACTGTAGCTGTCGTCATCCTCCGTCTGACCAAACTCCGACACCGAGATGCCGTTCTCAGTTTCAAAACTGCAATCATGACGAAACAGCTAAATGATGCGAGCAATAAGCGATGAGTACGTACTCAGTGTGCCGTGTAAGCATTTTAGAGAGCTATGTAGATAAATGAATGGCATAAGCAGGGAACAGTGGCGATATTGGTTTGGTGAAACAAAGCATATGCGGAGCACCGATACGAGCGGGTCTAAAAAGACAATCGGCAAGGGCGTGTGCCGGCAGTCAGTGTGACTCCATTGTGACCTGCGTTCATGTTTGTATGCTCAACTGATCTTTAGCCTTCCGTGTATTTGCCACTTTATTTTAATAGCCTCAGACACGAGCACAGGACAGACGGTGCGATGCATGAATGGCTCTAATCAGAAATGAACTTAATGGCATGGTCTTCAAAGATGACAACTTAATTTTCAACAATGCATTTGCCCGCCATTTGTGACTTTCCCGAGTTGGTATCTGACCATGAATATATCGGACTAATTTTGATGTCATAACGACGGTGTGATACGGGCAGCATCAAAGTCTTCCTCATTGACTTACGACTGTTGGTAAGAGTGGTCGTCGTTGTGGTCGATGTTCTGTCTGAGGATCTCGATGATGTCCTCTTCGTAAGCAGAATCAGACGGAGCGGCGGCTGCCACGGCCAGAACGGCGGCGAACACGAACTGAAACGAAATGGGCGTTAGATGTATGCCTCGCACTATTTAAGAGGCTCATTTCTGTCAGGAAATAGGTAATGCTGTGCCGTGAGAAGTGTATAAAGGTCACCATACATTTTTTGCCGCGGTATTCAAATTCAATCGTGCGTCCTGAGGGATGGTGTGAAAACTTTCAAACCTTACCCGCGTGTCACTGTTTTAACGACGCCAGTACTCACCAGCTTCATGCTGAGTAGGTGAGTTCGTCAGAAGTCGACTGATATGCTTACCGCCCGTCGCTGTGTCTTTTATACTGTCAGCTGCTATTGGGCCATCGCAGACAAGGTCGTCGTCGAGGTCACCAGAGACTGGCGCGTGGGGCCGGTGAGGCGGGTTTACTCGATATTTCACATCTGAGGGGACCAACCAATGGCGGTGCTAACTACAGGGGTGATGAGAGTATGCACCCCTCAATTTGCAACACCCTTTGACAACCGACTTACCCCCGCACGACACTAAGGCGCCCCTACCAGCATCTCTAGTAGTACATCAAGTTTGACTGACTATATATGATCTGGCTGCTCCTGATTCTTGCGAACTTCCACCAGATGCTGATCTAGTTTTATGGACACCACATGGTAGTCTAGTCCCCGTATGCCGGTTTCCATGTGTGCATTAAAGCTTTGTGATATGCAAGGGCAACCATGCATTTTCTGAGACTTTTTGTGCTTGCAGGGTTATTTGAATATCCTTCGTTTTTTTGGGAAGCCATAGATAAGTTCGCATGCATTTATTTGCTTTATTTCAAGCTAGATAACGTAATGTAACGTTGAAAGAAATTCGTTTGTCATTTTCAACGCAGTGTAGATCAGTCGGACCAAAAACATTCAAATATGGCGAAATACGAGACGTGCTCAAAAATATATAATTAAATGTGCACCATCAGTTAAAACATTATGCATCTGAGGATGAGGTTTAAGTACCAAACACACACCTACATACGCGCAATCCATTTCCAATCATTTTGACACCATAGCAAGCTCAAGACATTGAATCAACCTGTCATTGGTGACTGAATACGTCTTCAGTGATACATGGCCTAAGCTGTGACGACTTATAGCCCCGTCATGCATTTGGAAGGTACACTAGACCTACAGTATTGCCCTCAGCGGAGATTATGGCATGTAACATTTTTATTAAATTTGGCGCTGACAGCACGAATGCTTGAGCCGTAACTGCGGACGTTATGTCCTTTTCGTTCAAATAATTTCATTAAAAGCTTCGTCCTCAGATTGCTGAATGATGTTCCTAAGATGCATTTTTAGGAGGACTTTTGATCACGCGTTTATTAAACAGCTCGGATATTTTCTCCACGGCGACAAACGTAGGCGGCTTTGTAACTGAAACTTAATGACAGCGTATAAACGTGAAAGTTTCGCTTTCATTGGTATGCCATATATGGAGTAATAGGAAGACAGGCTCATGTGGGACGACATACTTAACGTCATCTGGCGTGCGGTCGAGTTCACAGGTGAATCAGGGATCACCAAGCCGAATTTCTTCAACTGGCTGCTGAGAAGACGGTGTCTGGTCACGGCTGGTTGCGTCATAGAAATGAATAGAAGGCGAAAGATCACCGATTGACAGCTTTGTAGATATGACAGTACTAATAGCCTTGCTCGTCGTAGAATAAGCACTATAATGGAAAGACAGATGAATTGATATCTCGGCTACATGCCGGATTTTGTTATGGCTTTTATTTTGTCAACCCCAAAAGCGTATCACTCATTGGCTGGGGACCCAGCGGAGAGGTGATTTGCAAAGATCAGGCGTCCAATTTTACTCTGTCTTGCACGGATTTTGCTCTTGTTTTATTCTTGCGCACATAATGGGATTGTCGGAGCACTAAAATCCGCCAATGTAACTCTATCACTGGGGCTAACTCGGGCCGGCCCGCACGTAAACTGATGGCCATAATACGGCGATCCAAAAAAAAAAAACACTTAAATTCATACCCCAGATTCACTACCGTGTGCATTCGACAGCATTGGCTTAGGACTATCAGATGCAAGTGAAACACACTCGTCGGAATTTCGTTTAGATTTTACTCAGTTGACTCCCCCCCCTCGGATAGCTTATCACCGCTGCTGCCGGGCGGGCGGAACTGTCGATTCACACAAACACGGCATACGATTTGTAGCCATTTATATTTGCGCACGGAAGGTTTAACCTTGCGTAAGCGATGCTATTCTCAGAGCACCCTCGGTCGGCGATGCAATTTTTTTATCGGCTATCACAGCGCACAACTAAATGTGACGGACCACAATGCAGATTGATGTCTATAAAACCTCGACTCCTGAAAACATAGCATAATAAAACCGAGAGATTGGAATTCTGCGCACTCAATGCCACCCTTATGGTGGTATTGGGTGCCAGCGCAACACACTTGTCATATTTTATTTTCGTAATTAATTCTGTCGTCATCCCCAATGCGTATCACTCGATAGCTGATGTACCACCGGAGTGTTGATTTGCAAAGATATGACCTGCATTTTCACATATTTTTATTTTCGCGCTGCAGGTGCTACCTAGCGCACACGATGTTGGAGCACTACTGCCGGGAATGGTAAACTTCTAATCGGCTGACATGACATTGTTAGTCAAATCACCCTTGACAGCACGCAACTAACGTTACGCACGCATGCAACAGCATGTTATGCCCTTTGTAGGTGACCTCACGCTCGGTGTAGGTTTGTGGCGGACACATTTGGGTGGAAAAACCAAGCACCTAGCTTCGGAACATGACTGAGTCTGGTGAACAGCGACGTACCGAAGTGGTTCTATATGAAGCAAAACAACACATGCGTCATTGTGTCAAGAAGCACTCTATAGTCGTCGAGAGTCTCCGAATCTCTCCCGGAGCATACGCAAAAGATAATATTCCCGCTATGGCACGGAAAATGCACTGGGTTCATCCCTGAAGCTGTGCTTTGGCGATGAGTGGCAATCATGCAGATGAATGGAGAACTGAAAAGACTGATGATTTAGGCGTCGAAGCGTACGTTTAATAGAAGTGGGTTAGGGCTTGTTGTACAGTTGTTGTTAATGACCGAATATCTGGCGGTCATAACGCGCAATGTCCTAATTTGGCGTTGTAAGGGTTTTAACATCCTCGAAACACATTCTGATTCTGGTGCTATATTCTTTCATCATAACTTACACGAAACCTCATCGCTGAAACAGAAACATGATGGGTAGTGTGTCACTGATGAACAGCTAATCGCCCTTTTATAGAAACACAGAGTATTGACGACGATACGGCACACAAATGAAAACATTGCACATCAGATAAGGGTGAAACTTGCAACAGGGAACACATCCATGCGCATATCGTTTAAGATATATGGACCTATCCACCTATATATATATATATATATATATATATATATATATATATGGGTAGGTAGATATAAATGTTAAGGATGGCCAAAAAATGTCACTAGTTGTAGCGAGGCCTGTAGCCGACAATCACACGCTCATACTGAGGCTCGTAGGAAGCACGGACCTCCTCCTCTTCCTCCTCCTCCTCCTCCTCCTCCTCCTCCTCCTCAGCGGGAGCTTCATACGTCTCCTCGTCGTCGTCGTCATCAGACACTTCAGGGTGGGGTACTCGGTGGGCACGGGGGGGGGCAGGTGGTCGCCCTGCGGCTGGAAGCCGCCCTCGCCGGCCGAGTACACCACGGTGTAGGTGACGCCGTCGGGGGCCACGTAGCTGAACTGGCCGCTCACACTGTAGCTGTCGTCATCCTCCGTCTGGCCAGACTCCGACACCGAGATGCCGTTCTCGTTTCAAAACTGCAATCATGACGAAACAGCTTAATGATGCGAGTATAAGCGATGAGTACGTATTCAGTGTGCCGCATAAGCATTTTTGAGAGTTATGTGGATAATTGAATGACATAAGTAAAGAATGCGGCGATATTGGTTTGGTGAAACCAAATATGCGGAACACCGACACGAGCGGGTCTAAAAGACAATCGGCAAGGGCATGTGCCGGCAGTCAGTGCGATTCCATTGTGACCTGTGTTCATGTTTGTATGCTTAACTGATCTTTAGCCTTCCGTGTATTTGCCACTTTATTTTAATAGCCTCAGACACGAGCACAGGACAAAGGTGCGATGCATGAATGGCTCTAATCAGAAATAAACTAATGGCATGGTCTTCAAAGATACCAAATTCATTTCAACTTGCTTTGGCCCGCCATTTGTGACTTTCCCGAGTTGGTATCTGACTGAATATATCGGATTAATTTTGATGTAATAATGGTGTAATACGGGCAGCTTCAAAGTCTTCCTCATTGACTTACGACTGTTGGTAAGAGTGGTCGTCGTTGTGGTCGATATTCTGTCTGAGGATCTCGATGATGTCCTCTTCGTAAGCAGAATCAGACGGAGCGGCGGCTGCCACGGCCAGAACGGCGGCGAACACGAACTGAAACGAAATGGACGTTAGATGTATGCCTCGCACTATTTAAGAGGTTCATTTCTGTCAGGAAATGGGCAACGCTGTGCCGTGAGAAGTGTATAAAGGTCACCACACATTTTTTTACTGTGGTATTCAAATTCAATCGTGTCTTGCGGGATGGTGTGAAACCTTTCAAACTTTACTCGCGTGTCATTGTTTTAACGACGCCAGTACTCACCAGCTTCATGCTGAGTAGATGCAGTTCGTCAGTAGTGGACTGATATCCTTACACCGCCCGCGCTGTGTCTTTTATACTGTCAGCTGTCACTGGGCCATCGCAGACAAGGACGCCGTCGAGGTCACCAGAGACTGGTGTGGGGCCGGTGAGGCGGTTTGCCGATATTCACTTTAGAGACCAACCAATGACGGTGCTAACTACAGGGGATAGAGCATGCATCCCTCACTTTTCAACACCCTTTGGCACCGACTTGCCCCTGCCGACACTAAGGCGCCCTTACTAGCATCTCTGTAGTACATCAAGGTTTGACTGACTGTATATGATCTGGATGCTCCTGATTCTTGCAAACTTTCACCAGATACTGACCTAGTTTTATGGACACCACATGATAGTCTGGTCCCCGTATGCTGGTTTCCATGTGTGCATGAATGCTTTGTGATATGCAAAGGTAACCACACATTTTCTCATATTTGTTTTGTGTGCTTGCAGGATTTTTTCAATATCCTTCGTTGTTTTTGGGAAGTCATAAATAAGTTCGCCTGCATCTATTCACTTGATTTTAAGCTAGATAACTTATAGTAACGTTGCAAGAAATTTTTTGTCATTTCCAACGCAGTGTAGAGCAGTCGGACCGGAAACATTCAAATATATGCGAAATACGAGACGTGCTCAACAAGACAAACGTATATCATCACTTAAAACATTATGTATCCGAGGATGAGGTCTATGTACCAAACACATACGGACATACGCACAATCCATTTCCAGTCATTTTGACACCATAGCAAGCTCAAGACGTTGAATCAACCTGTCATTGGTCACTGAATAGGTCTTCATGATACATGGCAAGCTGTGACGACTTATAACCCCGTATGCGTTTTGGAAAGTACATAGACGTGCAGTATTGCTCTCTGCGGAAATTATCGTATGTAATTTTTATTAAGTTGGCGCGGACAGCACAAGCTCAGCCGTAACTGCGAACGTTATGTCGTTTGCGGTCAGATAATTTCATTAAAGCTTCCTCCTCAATTGCTGAACGTGTGAATTTGATCTATCTGATGTTCCTAAGATGACTTTTTAGGACGACTTTGATCACGCGTTTATAAAGAGCTCGGATATTTTCTCCACGACTTACCGTAGGCAGCTTTGTAGCTGAAACTCAATAACAGCGTATAAACGTGAAAGTTTCGCTTTCATTGGTATAACATATTGGAGTAAAGGAAGACAGGCTCATGTCGGACGACATACTTAACGTCACCTGGCCTGCGGTCGAGTTCACAGGTAATCAGGGATCACAAGCCGAATTTCTTCAACTGGCTGCTGGAAGACGGTGTCTGGTCACGCTGGTTGCGTCATAGAAATGAATAGAAGGCGAGAGATCACCCATTGACAGCTTTGTAGATAGAACAGTACTAATAGCCTTGTTCGTCGTCGAATGGGCACTGGAATGGAAAGAGAGATGGCTTGATATCTCGGCTACATGTCAGATTTTGTCATCGCTTTTATTTGGTCAACCCCAAAAGTGTATCACTCATTGCCTGGGGACCCAGCGGAGCGGTGATTTGCAAAGATCAGGCGTCCGATTTTACTCTTGTTTTACTCTTGTACCATAATGGGATTGTCGGGGCACTCAATCCGCCATGTAACTCATCACTGGGGCTAACTCGGGCCGGCCTGCACGTAACTGATGGCCATAATACGGCGATCCAGAAAAAAACACGTTAAATTCATACCCCGATTTCCACCGTGCATTCGACAGCACTGGCTTAGGACTATCAGATGCAAGTGAAACACACTCGTCGGAATTTCTTTTAGATTTTACAGTTGACCCCCCCCTCGGATAGCTTATCACCGCTGCTGGCGGCCGGGCGGAACTGTGATTCACACAAACACGGCATACGATTTGTAACCATTTATATTTGCGCACGGAAGTTTAACCGCGTAAACGATGTTATTCTCAGAGCACCCCCGTCGGCAATGAAATTTTTATCGGCCGGCGACCGCCTTTGTTCAAATTACCCTATCACAGCGCACAACTAAAGGTGACCGACCACCAATCATTGATGTCTATAAAACCTCGACTCTTGAAAACAGCATAATTAACCTAGAGATTGGAACTCTGTGCACTCAATGCCACTCTTATAGTGGTATTAGGTGCCAGTGCAACACATTCGTCATATTTTATTTTCATATTTATTCTGTCGACATCCCCAGCGCGTATCACTCGATGGTTGATGGTCCACCGGAGTGTTGATTTGCAAAGATGTGACCTGCAATTTCATATTTTACTTCGCGCTGCAGGTGCTACCTAGCACACACGATGTG
>NW_023596461.1:4840456-4842956 GCF_011947565.3 Pollicipes pollicipes
CGGGAACATACCTATCCAAACAGCTTTTACCAAGTGCGAGATGTTAATACGTGCCTTGCATGCAAATAATTGTTGTCTCCAAGCTACCGGCATGAGACGCTTGGTGTTTCTCACATAAAAGCTGGATCGCTTGAATATCATCGGTACGTCTGTTTCGTCGTGTTTTTCAAGACAGGTATAGTTACATGTTACCCGTTGTGTACACCAGCACGTTAGGTTGACTCCATAATGGAAGTTCTTTTGATAATGGAACCAGTAAAACCGCCAGATTTAACACACCGATCCATGTCAGCCAGTGGGATCTGAGTATGCATCTATTCTGCCAAGCGCCCACTGCATGGCTTGTGACACAGTCGCAAGAGATTCCTTTCCGCACGCTAATGCCGCTGGTTGAGAATTGTGGCCTGGTCGAAGTCTGACACGCTGGTTCCTGAAAGCATGTGACCATATTCGATTGGCCTAGTTTGTAGGCGCACCGCTACTGCCGGCATTGGTATCTGCATATGCACATCCCCCCCCCCCTTATGCATGGGATGGGCCGCACTGGTAACTGGGTGAGCTGGGACCCCCAAATTGGATACCCTGTGATGTTTGTCTGATAACATGACACCTTTTTGCGGCATAGGCGCTCTGGACGGTTCGTGGTGCACGTGCGGACTTTGGTATGTCTCTATCCTTTGGGTGTCATGCATGCGGGATGCATTTTAGCTTCGAAAGTGGTGCTCATCGCGGCCGGCATGTTGGGGCTTTTGGTCGCCATCAGTGGTTAGTTAGGCTGGGTGAGCGTTCAGATACGACAGGCTCCAAACATATGCATGCAGCGCGTGCTGTGGTACATGGGTACCCCTCGTGTCATCTATCATCAGCTACGAATGCTAAGAAGCCATGCATATTCGTATTCAAAGGTCGCGGCACGCTTTGCCAGTCAGTTGGAGAGGGCATGCAGACTAAGCTTGATATGCATCACGTATGCGTGGGCACGCACTGGTATCCCGCCATACTCTCCGTGTAGCGGGATACCAGTGACTTGACTTGACTTGATAACGTTTGGAGACTGGAGCGCCAGAGCTTGCCATCGCTACTCGGAGGTTCGGTAGCCGCGTAGAGTTCGGATACGATTTTGACCCAAAGCTAATGGGCTCACTGCTTGCTCCCCAGTTGTAGTGTGCATGCGCCTGCCATAGAAGCCTTCTGTTTGAGTGGTATGGGAACCAGACTGACAGGAGGAGGCTGGTTTAATGCACTTTCCATTTTGGGTTAACATGTATAAAATAGCCACATGGTGATGCTGGAATAATTGAATTAAAACATTACTTGGCCTACGAACGTTCTCCCAATCTCCTGTCCTGCCAGAAAGTTGTTCTACTGAAGAAAACAATAGGAGCACATTGATTTGGTAAGTGCTATCCATGACGTCTTCTCCAGCCAACCAATCAGCTATCTGGGGTGGGCTAAGTCCAGCCGTTATAGATTTAAGTTCGTTGTGTATGGGAATTATATGTTTATAGCAGATGTGTCCACAAACCTTCTTTAATGGACACTTCATTGGGCCTTTTGAACATAACACACATGCATGCAAATGATCATTTTATTGTTTGAAAAAATACAGCAACAATGCACCGGACTAGCGAATGTTCTTCATAGATTCGAATGATGCAATCACACTTATTAGCATTACACAATGGCATGGGCATACAACAGACAAGTTGGAAGACTATTACCGCCCGGCTAGTTGTAGCGAGGCCTGTAGCCGACAATCACACGCTCATACTGAGGCTCGTAGGAAGCACGGACCTCCTCCTCATCTCCTCCTCCTCCTCTCCTCCTCCTCAGCGGGGCTTCATATGTCTCCTCGTCGTCGTCTTCATCAGACACCTCAGGGGTGGGGTACTCGGTGGGCACGGGGGTGGGCAGGTGGTCGCCCTGCGGCTGGAAGCCGCCCTCGCCGGCCGAGTACACCACGGTGTAGGTGACGCCGTCGGGGGCCACGTAGCTGAACTGGCCGCTCACACTGTAGCTGTCGTCATCTTCCGTCTCGCCAGACTCCGACACCGAGATGCCGTTCTCGGTCTCGAAACTAGAATGATAAATTCCTTGATCAAAGGCCAGAAAAAGCAAGCAACAAGCTTTGTCCAATCGACGATAGCCGGGGGCACCAAAGTTTCAACTGCAAATTATAACCGCACCAGACGCGTCGACCAAATGTCACAGATTTTCAAGCAGGCAAGTTCGCACACTGAAACGAATCGTATCAACGTCAGGCCGGATTAGAGATTTGGGATCTGATGAAGACCAGTCAACAGGGAACGACTCTTCTATAATATGTACCAATGCATCCTGCGGTTCGAAGTTCGCCTCTTGTTTCCGGTTAATAAATACAAGCTATTAAATGGTTTGACTAAGCGACAGCCAGGACTCATGATTTGAGACAATGCTCCATCAGGTCAACATCAGATGTCGCGAGGTGATCAGAGCAGAACAGAACAGGTCAGCAGAGCGC
>NW_023596461.1:4847597-4897984 GCF_011947565.3 Pollicipes pollicipes
TTACCATGCGCCCATCCCATGCATAAGGGGGGGGGGGATGTGCATATGCAGATACCAATGCCGGCAGTAGCGGTGCGCCTACAAACTAGGCCAATCGAATATGGCCATGCTTTCAGGAACCAGCGTGTCAGACTTCGACCAGGCCACAATTCTCACCAGCGGCATTAGCGTGCGGAAAGGAATCTCTTGCGACTGTGTCACAAGCCATGCAGTGGGCGCTTGGCAGAATAGATGCATACTCAGATCCCACTGGCTGACATGGATCGGTGTGTTAAATCTGGCGGTTTTACTGGTTCCATTATCAAAAGCTTCCATTATGGAGTCAACCTAACGTGCTGGTGTACACAACGGGTGTAACATGTAACTATACCTGTCTTGAAAAACACCGACGAAACAGACGTACCGATGATATCAAGCGATCCAGCTCTTAGGTGAGAAACACCGCGTCTCATGCCGGTAGCTTGGAGACAACAATTATTTGCGTGCAAGGCAAGCGTATTAACATCTCGCACTTGGTATAAAGCTGTTTGGATAGGTATGTTCCCCCTCATCCAAATACCTTGTAACAACATAATAAGATCAGCACCCCAAAATTTCGCAAAATGTGCTGCTTGAATGCAGGGGGGGGGGAGGAAGGGAGGGGGGAGTCATGTGAGAGCGCGCATCGCGCGCACATTGCATCATTAGGCGTATTTGCTTTTGACGGTACAGGAGACCCCATGTTACCCAATCTCGGAGCAGGATAGCCCCGTGGCCACCTAACCTCGGTGAAGGATGACCCGTGTCACCCAACCACAGTGAAGGACGACTTTGTGTCACCCCAAGTCGTGCCAAATTTAGCGGCCGCAACTCAGCGCCATGGCGACCAGGACTTGTCAGTCCAAAGAGTGTCAGTTGCTGCCAGCTGTCAGGATTACCAGCCAGTCGCCAGGAGTTGTCAGTCCAAGGTGAGATCAATCAAACAACAGGTCAATTGTCAGCCAGCTGCCAGGATCTGCCAATCAGTTGCCCGGAGTTGTCAGCCAGTTGCCAGGAATTCCCAGCCAGTTGCCAGCCAGTTGCCAAGAGTTCCAGCCAGTTACCAGCAGTTTCCAGCAAGTTGCCAGGAGGTGCCAGTACAAAGCGAAGCAGACGTCTGGCGGACACGCCACGGACCGCACGCCGCCCTCGATCGCAATGATTGCGGATCCCATCAGCGGCCATGCTCCCTCTGGCGACCGGTCCCCTGCCGCGCGTCCTCTGCCGGGCGTCCGTCCGAGATGCAGCTGTGGCAGTTCAGTCCCTGCAGACTTTCGTGGACCGCTGGGTGGCGCGTGCCGCCCTCTGGCGATCAGCTCAAAAGCGGCACCGTCGGCGCTGGGGAGTCCCAGGTCCTGTTCGATCTGTCGTCAGCACGACTGCCAACTAGAATGTGTGACGTCATGCGTGCTGACGGAACGTTTGGTGATGGCTGACAGAAAGTTTTTTTATTACCTGCCCTTTTTCCTCTGTCTTTTGACTACTTCACACCTTACACTAATTTCGGTTTGCCATCATCTAACACACCCGTAAGCTGAATGATTCTTGCCATTAACTTCTCATTTAACTTCTTGCCTTCTCATTTGAGGTGTTGTGTTGACGCAATTTTTGTCCAAAGTTCTGTCGATCTCTCAGTGCTATGTGTACTGGCATGGAGCAAAGTTCTTTTCTTTTAACTCTCACTTGTGCTGACGAAGGCCATGTTCGAGACGCGAGGCACTTCGTTCCTGTTTTCCACCTTTTATGATTACTCTGACGCTAATAATTTACTGTGGTACGCAGCCGTACCACATCAATCGCTGTCACTCACATTTTCATGACCACTTTTAACAGTCCAGTACCTTCTTATCTATCATACGTCGCATTTTCCCATAATAAGACAAGTGTCTTACCCCATCCAACGTATTTACAAACGCGAGAGCTACCACATCAATCTCACTCTGTCTCTACCAGAGGGTCCCTATCTGATCTGGTAACCTCTCTCTCTCCTCCATGCTGACGGGATGACAAAAATCGTGTCAAGCATCGCCAGTCGACGTGTGACGTCATGGACCACTTGACCTTTGTGGCCACGTGACTGGGGAGAAGTAGGGTGAATACTGGGTCATGATTGGTGCTGACAAACGTGCTGACGACGGATTGGACGCGGCCGGCCTCAGTCGAAGCCTGCTCCAACCTCGTCATCAGCCATCTTCCTTATCAGGAGTGGGATGGAGGGGGATGATACTGTAGCAGAAAATTCACTATCTGGGAACGGCTGCTGTTTGTCTGTAGCTTCAGGCGCTTCAACGCCCGGTCCATAAAATGCTGATATAGGACACGTCATATGGAAGCTGGAAACACGAGCCCACTGATGGCGCGGAGCTTGGTGCGGAGTAGCTGTGCGATGCATGCCTCCTCGGCCCACCACGCCAGCTGAGGGGGCCGTTCGAGCCGAATCCCTGAAGGAGATGGAAGCCATTGCTGCCTGCAGCTGAGGTTGAGAAAACTGGCAAAGCGTGCTCGATGCGGGACCCCGACCTATGAGGACCTGCGTCTGCTCAGAGCGGGACACGATAGGCTATATACTCGCCGCCAGCCGCCTGGAATCCGAAGCGCCGCTGCCGGGTACTGACAAGCCGACGTGAAGGCCCAACACGGTGACCTAGCCAACCCTAGGAGCCGAGCCAACAGAAGGGCAGGTTGGAGATGGTGTCGTAGAGTAGCCCTAGATCTGGCTTTGTGACGTGGAGCTGAAGTGGTCGGGTTGCGTGGATCTGAAGCGGTCGGGTGTCTTAAACGGGGCATACCCTTCATGCCCCCGTCCCCTTGGTTACTTTACTGGTTTTTAAAGAACGGTGCATGACTGTCCTTACACTAAAAAGCCTCTGTGAGTTGTTTTTTCTATGAACTCTTGTCTAAGTTTAAGAAACCTGCGTCGTGGCAAATAGTTGTAAAGCCATCAAGCGCTCATACATCTTTACGTAAGTTCTTGGAACATTGCAAAATACTTAGGAAGTGTTTTGAACGGGTGGTCTTTTTGAAGACGGATGGTCAATATCATACAATTAAGTCTTAAGGCTCCGTTGCCTAACGGAAATCCCTATGGAAGGTTCACAATATGAACCTCAAACTTCAATCTCACATTACTTATATACGGCTCGTTGCACAGGAGGGGTGGCCGCATACGCCTTTTCATAGGCCTGGGAACCGGGTGTGGGCTTCGTGGGTCCCATGGCAACTATTTTTTCTCAGAATGCTAAGCATTAATGCTGTGGACAACGAAATAAAAATAAACCCACCCAAAGACTGATTTTGGCCTCGTCCCGCCCACACATATACAAACTTTGGGACGCTCCATAACCTATGCATACTTTGAAAAAAAACGCGATGTATTGATTTCCAACAAAGGGCAAATAGCTTATAAGTAACGTGCAAATGACCACCGGACATATCCCTGGGTCGCATGGCCCAATTTGATTAATTTGGGTGGTTTTACACAGAACAGATCGTTCGGGTTTCATTTTTTGTATTTGTGAACACAACATAGCAAGAAACGCACTATTGCACATACAAGAAAACGCAAATTGGAAATGTATATTACTTATTTAGCATGTGCGCCATTAAGTTAACACAGACTCTGCGTCTTGTTGTAACAACACGGTTACAGTTTCGCAGATGCTACATTTCTCCTTGTTCCACATTTTCGTCAAATCGCATGACGAACTGCTGACGAACAGAGTTTGAACATGCTGCGTAGTGACAACAAACACTGAGAACCATGGTAGTGGTAGTGTTGAATAATTTCATTGTGAAAGCTGGTGGCATGCTCTTTGTCTTGCGTATGAAAAGGATTATATTTGCACCTCCTAACAGTACAGACGCCACACATGATTCTGCCCCTAAGCTGAGTCCGTCACGGCTGTGAAATTGAACGAATCCACCTGGACCCGCTACATGCATGAGACAAGGAGCGAGTCTAGATGGAAAAAAACTAAAAACACAGGTTATTTAGGCTCATGAGAGCACGATTTGTTTTGTTACCTCTGTTTACCATTACATCGCTTTGCCGCTTTCCGGCTCTCAAAAAGCAGAGGTGAAAGAACCAAAAACGTCGAACGGTCACCGAAATTAATGCTGGAGTACTGAGGTGCAGCGGCACAGGGAGGGGCGAACAGGAAAGGTCCCCCCCCCTTAAGTTCCGAGTGGCCGCAGGACCCCTCGTGAACGACGATTAAGGGCCCATTTTGAGAGCCCAGGACCCGAAACGCCGGCCAGTGGCGATATGCAAGTGCCCCGGCCCGGAAGGCTGTGCGCTCCTATGCCAGCAAGAGGACCCTTTGCCCAGAACGGGGACCCCTGAGTCAATAAGGACCTCTTTGTTGCTATGTGTCTTTAGACACCACAAGTACTGCACAGTCGGCTCCATGTCGGCAGGGGTCTGAAGGTAAATTTCCCGACTAGACAGGAAAGCCAGAGCACAGTGATCTACACTGGTCGAACAACACAATTAATGTCCCTGTTCGATCAAGAGTGCACGGGCAGGCTAACAGAAAAGGCCCTGACAAGAGTGAAGAGTCCTCTGCAAGCGAGCTTAAGTGGAAAGAGTCCTAAGTTAATGGATAGGGCCCCTGAGCGTCGAGTGCCCGTGTGCATGATCTTGTATGGGACCCCAGCAACACCACAGGGCTCTCCGAGCAAGTGGGAAGAACCCGATGCCATTATGAAGGGGCCCTGAGAAACCGAGTGCGCCCCGGCATATAGGGCCCCTGCAATAACGTATAAAGCCTTCCGGGCGAACGCAAAGAATCTGTGAGGGCCCTTGATTGATTGAGAATGCCCAGGCATGTTAGCAGATAGTAGGGCCCATCTATGGCAGAACCCTTTGCATTCAGATAAGAAGTGCCAAAGACCTTAAGTACATGGTCCCGAACAATCGAGTGCGCCTAGACAGGTTAATATATGGCCCTCCGACAAGAACATAAGAACCCGTATTCAAATAGGAAAGTACTCAAGACCCAATGTGGAGGGCATCCGAACGATGGAGTGTGTCAGAACAGGTTAACAGGCTGGCCCGCGACAACGGCGTACTACGTCCTCCAAAGAAATTAGATGTACCAATGTGGAGGGTCGCTGGATGATCAAGTGTACCCGAAGTGGTTAACAGATGGCTGTTACCCCCCTCCCCCCCCCCCCCCGACTTGCGGAGAGCACAGAGCCCTCCGCAAGTGGCAGGGAATTGGAAAGGCCCTAGACCAATGCAGAGGGCCCATGCACATATTGCGAGTGTGTTGAAAGTTAAACAAAGCAACGCAAAGAGCCCCTGAGCAACCTAGACTACCTCGGTAGTTTAACATATGGAGCTCCGGCTGAAGAGTACAGAACCCTTCGGGCGAATGGAAAGAATCTACGGAAAGCTCCCGATCGACAAGACTGCCCCGGTGTGCCAGCAGGAGAGGTCCCGACGACAGCGCGAGACCCTCCGAACAAATGTAAAGAAATCAGGGGCAAATTGGAAGGCTCATTAGCGATCGGATTTACCCTGCAAGTGGACGTATAGAGTCTCAGGAACAGCGTAAGAGGTCTCTGGAAAGTATAATGAGCTTTACACGCGCCCGGCCAGGGGGAGGTTGATTTCCTCTGTAGCTTTTTCGAACACAGGTCAAAAACGAACGCTTGCAGCAGCACAACATTTTCAGCATCTGTACACCTTTCAATGTGGCGTCCTTTGTAAAAAATTGAATTTTTGATCTACCAAGATGGGTACGCAATATGGCCCTTAGGATTAGGATGGCAACTATTGTATTGACCTTGGATGACGCATGCCAGTCAATTCAAGGTCAAAATCAAACAGTTCTTTTCACTCAAAGAATCTGCGTTGTTGGGTAGCGTCTGGCGCTTATTCTAAATGTCTTGGTCACAAGAGCGTCAGCAGACTTTTAGGTGAAGTTTTTCAATGTCAGCAAGGTTATTAACCTGAGATGACCTCGACTAACATCTTACTTTTAGGATCATGATGCCGGGGCCGTTCTTGACACTAATTACGAATTCAAACATCAGCATATGACCGGGGGATTTTTGGACATTTTGACCATCTCCAGGTCAGGCACGGTCACAGCATCATCTTATATGCTCAGGTATCATCTAATATGCTCCCGAGTATGCTTTTGCTTAGAAGGAGTTTCTAGGTTAAAGCTGGTTGCGTGCTTAGCTTATTACCCAAATGTATTAATTTAATACACGAAAAATTGAGTTCTTTTATTAGACTTAGAAATCGCGACCTAGCGACCTAAAAATTGTATCCAAACAAGTTCCCATAAAGGCGTGTTATCCTTTGAATTTGGTGACTATGCTCTGTTTATCGTAAGAAAGAACGGAATTAAAGATGACTCAATCTAATCGGTCAATCAATTCGTCACGAGCGTCACGCCGAAATTTTTTCAAACTCAACAAAATTGGTCGGAAGGCCTGCAGGACAGCACTGCGGATCTCTTGAAGCAATAGCAGTTTTGGATATTTGCATTGCTTGCAGCAACTTCATGTTCATATGGTTGATCAAAATATATATATAATAAATATATATATATATATATATATATATATATATTATATATATAATATATATATATATATATGGCCCCGGGGTTATTTTTGTTGGCAATTATTTTTATCTTCTAAATTCATGGCCTACCTTTGAAGCAAGTTATGCCATACTTTCATTCGGTAATTGCTCCAAACTGGTGCTTGTTTCATGAATAACATGGGAAAATCCCAAACACAGGAAAATCAATTCGCTCAGCTTTTATTCAAGGCATTCAACAAAACGCTGAACATTCAGCTGCAGATATATGTACAATACATACAGCTCAAACACCCCACACGTAACTACATGCCACATCCACGTAAACGCTACGAAGTCAGTTGAAAAGAACGAAACGGAAACACTTCTCATGATCGATGTGTCATACTGTTCTCATTCATCGTTGTCGCTGCCGGAGTCGGTGCCGGAGTCGCTGCTATCATCGGTTGTTACGACAGCCGGTGGGAGATCTTCTAGCAGCCCGTCATTCGTCCAGTACTGCTGCTCCAGCTTTTTGACGTGCTCACAGCACTTACTCAAGTCCTCTGGAGAGACAGCTACGACACCTGCCTCCACCAGCCGTTCCACCTCCTCCATCCGCCCCGTCAAGTTCCCCGTCTCATCACGCGCTTCATCTGTGCCCACACTAACTCTATCGGGTTCAAGTCGCAGTGATACGGCGGCAGGCGAACGTTCCGATGACCATGATCTCTAGCAAGGTTGTCCAGACAATATTCCTTCTTCCAGGTTCTGGGACTTGACTAGCTTCAGCAGCTCCATCATCCGCATGTCTTCGTCGATGGTCACACCTGCCTGCTGCAACCAACAACCAACAACAACAACTGCAACCAACAACTCCTGGATTTCCGCCTTTCGCCAGCTAGAAGTTGACACTTTTTGGCACAAACGGAAATGATATGAGGCATTATCTATGATGATCACAGAGTGCTCTGGCACGTTCGGAAGCAGGCACTCAGGTGAACCACTTCTCGTAGCAGTCGGCGTTCATCGACGTATGGTAGTCGGCGTTCTTGCCATCGGTCTGAGGTGGAGAAGCTGCGCCCGGTATAAATCCTTCTGAAGAGCCGGCATGGACTATGATAAAACGTTTTCCTTTTCCAATGGCGTTCTTCCGTCCGTTGATTTGACTACCGTCCAGCCACGCCAAGTCCTCCATATCGTGCTGATTCTACCATGTCTCGTCGGTATAAATGATTTTGCTAGCGGGAACTTCTCTACGCAGCCTCCTCCTCTCCCGCAAGAACTGGCATCTCGTTGCTGCAATATGAGGTTTCTCGATCAGGATCTTGCGCTTGTTGATCCTTCGGTACTTAAATCCGTTCGCGAGTAGGTGTTTTCTTGCGGTGGATCTAGACATGGTGGCGCCGAGCTGTTCGTGCGGAGCATCCGTGATGGTGTCCAGAGTAAAATGTTTTCCGTCGATGTACATTTGGTGTACCATTCTCCTCATCGCGCAAACATCGAATAGATCTAGATCCACCCTTGGTCTTGCTGCAGCTGGTCGGGATCGGCTTGGCGACTTCAGTCTGGCACCATTCTGGGCTTCACGTTGCATGCGGTAGGCTGTAGTCTTCCCAACGCCCGTTACAGCTGCTGTTCTTAATAATGGACTCTCCCGGACGGCGTCGTCGTCTCCCGCCTTCAACTTCATGCCCCGGTCTTCGACAAAATGTTGATCCACATTATAAACAATTTCCCTACTTTGTGCCCCAAGAATCCTTCGAGACGCTAGGATTAGATTTTGCATTCATTGGTAAGTAGGTACTAAAACATATAAAAGATAAAAAAGACAACGAAATACAAGTGGCACAATATAAAAGTAGTAGCACAAGTACGAGCAAAACAATATAAAAACTTTTCACTGCGTGGAATATTACCGCAACACCAAAGTGATGCCGGTCATGGTGCCGGTAATTTTTGGGCTACAGCACACTCGAATAGTGACCCACGCGCAAAAAACCGTGCAAAGTCGTTGGCAGCACTTTAATTCCGTTCTTTCTTAGATAAACAGAGCACTCTTAGCGCTCATAGCACTCTTCGTCTTTTTATGCATCGGGGGCACATACCCAGGCGTGTTCCATTCAACTGGCCACTCGGGCTCGTGTCAAACAGCCGACTTTGCAATCGCGACCCCTGTGAATGCCAACTCTCCTCCATTGGTCATAGAGATTTGTGAGATAGAGTCATGCCTGTAAGAGAATACTACTGCCCACCTTCGTGAAGTTACTTCGGCTCTCAAAATTCCCCCCCCCCCCCCCACCATCCAATGACCCTAAGTAACACTCAATACAAAGGAAAAAAATTGAAGGTCGGGGCGACGTGAGATGGCTTGACAAGCTGGGATGCTTGACGTTTGGCGGACGTAAACGAAGAAGAAACGGCAGTGTTCCCGCCGAAACAGGCTAGCAATCCTCCGCAACGGAAAACAGAACACAAAAGCAAAAGTCACTGATAGACGACCGCGCGTGCGGTAGGAGAATAGAGAACTGTGGTGACCGAGACCTGGTTTTACATACATAAAATATATGGATATATATATATATATATATGTATATATATATATATATATATATATATATATATATATATATATATATATATATATATATATATTGGTGGGATCAGTTTGCATTGGCGTGGCATGCAGTTGATAGATACACTTGTCAGTAAAAAATCGAAACTGTAGGATCCGGGTGCCGTCGAACGGGCTTCAAATCAGGGAGGCCATCGCATTGATGGCGTCACGAATATGTTAAGGGAGCGAGCAGCACGAACATACCTTCACCATTAACTGAAGGGCACAGGTTTAAGCAATTAATGATATCAAATTTGATGCCTCGGCCTGTTGCTACAATCTCGGCCCGTCCCCGTCCCCAACTGACCTCGACAGGGCTCCCGTCTCTCCGGCCCGGACATCAGCAGCGAGTATAAAACGCACGGCTCTCGCTGGGAAACACATCAGACCATCTTTGGCCACCATCTGAGCACTAACAGAACAAAAACATGAAGCTGGTAAGTGGGAAAGAAAATGTGAATTATATGAACTTCAGAGCAAGCTGAAACTCAGTGGTGTTTGCACTGTAAGCCGGTGTGATGTAGATAGCCGCTGATGGGACCTGGCTTGTAGGAGGCAATTAACTCATGGTTAAGTTGATATACTGGACTTGCTTCGACCATGCATCTCGTTTCACATGCGTGTATGTTTTTCGACATACGCTCGCCCGGATATAACGAAACGCTATCCAGTGCCATGTGATTGCATTGAAACCAACTGTGCGTGCTTGCATCCTCGCATTTAACCCCGTGGCTAAATATCAGCTTTTGTCCAATGGTTTTCTGTCAACAACATACCTGATTTGCCGCCGTTTTTCCAGCTGATTTTTGCTGCTGTTCTGGCCGTGGCCGCCGCTGCTCCGTCTGACCTCGGCTATGAAGATGACATCATCGAAATCCTCAGACAGAACATCGATCACAATGACGATCACTCTTATGAACATTCGTAAGCAGCCCAGTCTTGATTTCCTGTGCGTTATCAATGGCCAAAGATTATTTTTAAGCGCACGTTGTGGACCATGTAAGCTCATACGATAAAGACTCCTATTTGATTAGCCAGGTCCAGCTTAACCAACACGCTTTTGATTAAACCCTATTTTGGCAACAAATGAGCACAGTTTCACGCGTGTTGCAGAGTTAACAAAACTGCTTGACAACTGCCTTGCACTAGTTTTGAAAACCATTTTCATGCGAGATGCTTGACCAGGCGTGGTTCCCCAGAACATTGTAGTATGACCAAAATTGTATTTCTCCATTCAATTCCGGGGGAAAGGTAGATGGCAAATCGTGGCAGAGGATCACATTGCATGTCAGAGCCAGGCACCGGATCACATAACCCGGAGCTGCAGCAGCACTGAATCAGCAAGACCTGGCTGAGCTGAGAAAAGAGGCCATTCGCGCCGGCGTAAGTGTGGGCCACTACATGCAGCAAAGTCAAACACGATCGAGTACAGACCATGCACCAGCCAGTTTAAACGTCTAGTAGAAATTCATGTCAGCTGACCCCACATAAACTCTGCCGTTGACTTCTGCCGACGTGCTCTGCTCTGCTGACCTGCTGCGCTCTGCTGACCTGTTCTGTTCTGCTCTGATCACCTCGCGACATCTGATGTTGACCTGATGGAGCATTGTCTCAAATCATGAGTCCTGGCTGTCGCTTAGTCAAACCATTTAATAGCTTGTATTTATTAACCGGAAACAAGAGGCGAACTTCGAACCGCAGGATGCATTGGTACATATTATAGAAGAGTCGTTCCCTGTTGACTGGTCTTCATCAGATCCCAAATCTCTAATCCGGCCTGACTTTGATACGATTTGTTTCAGTGTGCGAACTTGCCTGCTTGAAAATCTGTGACATTTGGTCGACGCGTCTGGTGCGGTTATAATTTGCAGTTGAAACTTTGGTGCCCCCGGCTATCGTCGATTGGACAAAGCTTGTTGCTTGCTTTTCCTGGCCTTTGATCAAGGAATTTATCATTCTAGTTTCGAGACCGAGAACGGCATCTCGGTGTCGGAGTCTGGCGAGACGGAAGATGACGACAGCTACAGTGTGAGCGGCCAGTTCAGCTACGTGGCCCCCGACGGCGTCACCTACACCGTGGTGTACTCGGCCGGCGAGGGCGGCTTCCAGCCGCAGGGCGACCACCTGCCCACCCCCGTGCCCACCGAGTACCCCACCCCTGAGGTGTCTGATGACGACGACGACGAGGAGACATATGAAGCTCCCGCTGAGGAGGAGCAGGATGAGGAGGAGGAGGATGAAGATGAAGAGGAGGTCCGCGCTTCCTACGAGCCTCAGTATGAGCGTGTTATTGTCGGCTACAGGCCTCGCTACAACTAGCCGGGCGGTAATAGTCTTCCAGACTTGTCTGTTGTATGTCCCATGCCATTGTGTAATGCTAATAAGTGTGATTGCATCATTCGAATCCATGAAGAACATTCGCTAGTCCGGTGCATTGTTGCTGTATTTTTTCAAACAATAAAATGATCATTTGCATGCATGTGTGTTATGTTCAAAAGGCCCAATGAAGTGTCCATTAAAGGAAGGTTTGTGGACACATCTGCTATAAACATATAATTCCCATACACAACGAACTTAAATCTATAACGGCTGGACTTAGCCCCACCCCAGATAGCTGATTGGTTGGCTGGAGAAAGACGTCATGGATAGCACTTACCAAATCAATGTGCTCCTATTGTTTTCTTCAGTAGAACAACTTTCTTGCAGGACAGGAGCTTGGGAGAAAGTTCGTAGGGCCAAGTAATGTTTTAATTCAATTATTTCAGCATCACCATGTGGTTATTTTACATGTTCACCCAAAATGGAAAGCGCATTAAACCAGCCTCCTCCTGTCAGTCTGGTTCCCATACCGCTCAAACAGAAGGCTTCTATGGTAGGCGCATGCACACTGCAACTGGGGGCAAGCAGTGAGCCCATTAGCTTCGGGTCAAAATCGTGACCGAACCCTACGCGGCTACCGAACCTCCGAGCAGCTATGGCAAGCTCTGGCGCTCCAGTCTCCAAACGTTATCAAGTCAAGTCAAGTCACTGGTATCCCGCTACACGGAGAATATAGCGGGATACCAGTACGTGCCCACGCATACGTGATGCATATCAAGCTTAGTCTGCATGCCCTCTCCAACTGACTAGCAAAGCGTGCCTCGACCTTTGAAAGTGAATATGCATGGCTTTTTAGCGCTCGTAGCTGATGATAGATGACACGAGGGGTATCCATGTACCACAGCACGTGCGGCATGAATATGTTTGGAGCCATAATCCTGTCGTATATGAACGCTCACCCAGCCTAACCACTGATGGCGACCAAAAGCTCCAACATGGCGGCCGCGATGAGCACCACTTTCGAAGCTAAAATGCGCATCCCGCATGCATGACACGCCAAAGGATAGAGACATACCAAAGTCCGCACGTGCACCACGAACCGTCCAGAGCGCCTATGCCGCAAAAAGGTGTCAGGTTATCAGACAAACATCACAGGGTATCCAATTTGGGGGTCCCAGCTCACCCAGTTACCAGTGCGGCCCATCCCATGCATAAGGGGGGGGGGGGGATGTGCATATGCAGATACCAATGCCGGCAGTAGCGGTGCGCCTACAAACTAGGCCAATCGAATATGGTCACATGCTTTCAGGAACCAGCGTGTCAGACTTCGACCAGGCCACAATTCTCAACCAGCGGCATTAGCGTGCGGAAAGGATTCTCTTGCGACTGTGTCACAAGCCATGCAGTGGGCGCTTGGCAGAATAGATGCATACTCAGATCCCACTGGCTGACATGGATCGGTGTGTTAAATCTGGCGGTTTTACTGATTCCATTATCAAAAGAACTTCCATTATGGAGTCAACCTAACGTGCTGGTGTACACAACGGGTGTAACATGTAACTATACCTGTCTTGAAAAAACACGACGAAACAGACGTACCGATGATGTTCAAGCGATCCAGCTTTTATGTGAGAAACACCAAGCGTCTCATGCCGGTAGCTTGGAGACAACAATTATTTGCGTGCAAGGCAAGCGTATTAACATCTCGCACTTGGTAAAAAGCTGTTTGGATAGGTATGTTCCCCGTCATCCAAATACCTTGTAACAACATAATAAGATCAGCACCCCAAAATTTCGCAAAATATGTGCTGCTTGAATGCAAGGGGGGGGGAGGAAGGGAGGGGGGAGTCATGTGAGAGCGCATCGCGTGCACATTGCACCATTAGCGTATTTGCCTTTGACGGTACAGGATGACCCCATGTTACCCAATCTCGAAGCAGGATAGCCCCGTGCCACCTAACCTCGGTGAATGATGACCCCGTGTCACCCAACCACAGTGAAGGATGACTTTGTGTCACCCCAAGTCGTGCCAAATTTGGCTGCCGCAGCTCAGCACCTTGGCGACCAGGACTTGTCAGTCCAAAGAGTTGTCAGTTGCTGTCAGCTGTCAGGAGTTGCCAGGCAGTTGCCAGGAGTTGTCAGTCCAAAGTGAGGTCAATCAAACGACAGGTCAGTTGTCAGCCGGCTGCCAGGAGCTGTCAGTCAGTTGCCAGGAGTTGTCAGCCAGTTGCCAGGAATTCCCAGCCAGTTGCCAGCCAGTTGCCAGGAGTTCCAGCCAGTTGCCAGCAGTTTCCAGCAAGTTGCCAGGAGGTGCCAGTACAGAGCGAAGCAGACGTCTGGCGGACACGCCACGGACTTCACGCCGCCCTCGATCGCAATGATATCGGATCCCATCCGCGGCCATGTTCCCTCTGGCGACCGGTCTCCCGCTGCGCGTCCTCTGCCGGGCGTCCGTCTGAGATGCAGCTGTGGCAGTTCAGTCCCTGCAGACTTTCGTGGAACGCTGAGTGACGCGTGCCGCCCTCCGGCGGTCAGCTCAAAAGCGGCACCGTCGGTGCTGGGGAGTCCCAGGTCCTGTTCGATCTGTCGTCAGCACGACTGTCAGCTAGAATGCGTGACGTCATGCGTGCTGACGGAACGTTTGATGTGACGGCTGACAGAAAGTTTGTTTTTTATTTTACCTGCCTTTTTTCCTCTGCCTTCTAACTACTTCAGACCTTACACTAACTCTGACTTACCGCCGACCATGGCACCCGCCTATGAAAAGGTGTTTGAAAGTGAGGCTCCTGCTCCGGTTTGCCATCATCTATCCCACCCGTAAGTGGAATGATTCTTTCCATTCCCTTCTCATTTGAGGTGTTGACGCAATTTTTGTCCAAAAGTTCTATTGATCTTTCAGTGCTATGTGTACTGACATGAAGCAAGGTTCTTTCATTGAACTCTCACTTGTAGTAACGAAGGCCATGTTCCAGACGCAAGGCACTTCTTTCTTGTTTTCCATCTTTTACGATTACTCCAACGCTATTAATGTACTGAGGTACGCAGCCACACCACATCAATCGGTGTCACTCATCTTTTCATGACCACTTTTGACAGTCCAGTTCTCTTCTTATCTATCCTACGTCGCATTTCCCCATAATGAGACAAGTGTCTCACCCCATCAAAGCTACTTACAAACACGAGAGCTACCACATCAAATTCGCGCTTCTTTATCAGAGCGTCTTTTCTGATCTGGTAGCGCTCTCTCCCTCCACGCTGACGGGACGACAAAAATCCTGGCAGACATGGCCAGTCGACGTGTGACGTCATAGACCACTTGACTTTGTGGCCACGTGACTGGGGAGTAGGGAGAATACTGGGTCATGATTGGTGCTGACAAACGTGCTGACGACGGATCGGACGCGGCCGTAGTCGAAGCCTGCTCCAACCTCGTCACCAGTTATCTTCCTTATCAGGAGGAGTGGGGTGGAGGGGATGACACTGTCGCAGTGAATTTACTATCTTGGAACGGCTGCTGTTTGTCTGTAGCTTCAGGCGCTTCAACGCCCGGTCCCATAAAATGCTGATGTAGGACACGCCATATGGAAACTGGAAACACGAGCCCACGGATGGCGCGGAGCTCGTGCGGAGTAGCGGTGTGGTGCGTGACCTCGGCCCACCAAACCAGCTGAGGGGGCCGTTCGAGCCGAGTCCCTGGAGGAGATGGAAGACATTGCTGCCTGCAGCTGAGGCTGATAAAACTGGCAAAGCGTGCTTGATGCGGGACCTCTGACCTACGAGGCGACCTGCGTCTGCTCAGAGCGGGACAAGACAGGCTATATGCTCGCCGCCAGCCGCCCTGGAATCCGAAGCGCCGCTGCCGAGTACTGACAAACCGACGTGAAGGCCCAACACGGTAACCTAGCCAACCGTGCGAGCCAAGCCAACAGAAGGGCAGGTTGGAGATAGCGTCGTAGAGTAGCCCTAGATCTGGCTTTGTGACGTGGAGCTGAAGTGGTCGGGTTGCGTGGAGCTGAGGTTGTCGGGTGGCGTGGAGCTGAAGTGGTCGGGTGGCGTGGAGCTGAAGTGGTCGTGTGGCGTGGAGCTTAAGTGGTCGGGTGGTGTGGAGCTGAAGTGGTCGAGTGGCGTGGAGCTGAAGTGGTGGGGTGTCTTAAACGGGGCATATCCTTCATACCCCGTCCCCTTAATTACTTTACAGGTTTTAAACAACGGTGTATGACTGTCCTTGCATAAGAAAGTATCTGTGAATTGTTTTTTATACGAAACTCTTGCCTTAGTTTGAGAAACCCGCTTCGTTGCAAATAGTTTAAAGCCATCAAGCGTTCATACATTTCTACGTAAGTTCTCAAAACATTGCAAAATACTTCGAAATGTTTTGAACAGGTGGTCTTTTTGAAGACGGATGGTCACTATCATACAATTAAGTCTTATGGCTCCGTTGCTAACGGAAAGCCAATGGAGGGTGCACAATATGACCTCAAACTTCAATCTCACATTAGTAATGCGGTTTGTTGCGCAGGAGGGTAGCACATACGTCTTTCACAGGCCTGGGAACGGGTGTGGGCTTCGTGGGTCCCATGGCAGCTCATTTTTCTCAAAATGCTAAGCATTAATTCTGTGACAACGAATGAAAATAACCCACCCAAAGATTGGTTTTGGCCCCTCCCACCCACACATATACAAACTTTGAGACGCTCGATAATCTATGCATACTTTGAAAAAAAACGCAATTGTTGTTTCAAGCAAAGGACAAATAGCTAAAACGTGCAAATGACCACCGGACTTATCCTTGGGTCGCATGGCCCAATATTTGACCTTACATTTGGATTGTGTTTTATGTAACAGAAACAAATCGTTCGGTTGTAAATCGGCATGGTAAGTTGTGTATCAGGAATATACACGACACAGCTTTTTCTTTCTTCGCAAAGAAAATAATGCATCCAAGCCTCTGCACAACACAAGAAAACGCAACACATTGGAAATGTTATTTTTTATTGTGTCTTAGCATGTGGTGCGCATATATAATCGTTAACCACACAATCATGCAGGTCTTGTTTGGTAGAGGGATAAAAACCAGCTCAAGCACGGTTACAGTTTCCGTACGAGTGCTACAGTTTCATCTTTAGTTCTCACATTTTCGTCAATCCGCATGACGAACCGCTGCGAGAACGTCCTAAGCCCCACAGAGTTTTGCCAAGAACTTATTCATGCGTTAAGTAGCCACAGACTGAACAAACGTAAGCGCTGGGAAAACGACTGACGAAAGAAAATGCTAGGAAACAACTAGACGCATGGTAGTGGTGAATAATTTCATTGTGAAAGCTGGTGGCATACTCTTGGTTTTGCGTATGAAAAAGGATTATATGCACCTCCTAACAGTACAGCGCCACACATGATTCCTAGCCCCCTAAGCTGACCGTCACGGCTGAAATTGGCACTGAATCCACCGGGACCCGCTACATGCATGAGACCAGGGAGCGAAGCTAGAGGGAAAAACTCAAGCACAGATTATTTAGGCTCATGAGAAGCACGATTTGTTGACTCTGTTTACCATTACATCGCTCTGCCGCTTTTCCGGCTCTCAAACAAGGAGAGGTGAAAGAACAAAAACGTCGAACGGTCACCGAAATAGAATGCCGGAGTACTGAGGTGCAGCGGCACAGGGAGGGGCGAACAGGGAAAGGCCCCCCCCCCCTTAAGTTCCGAGCGGCCGCAGGACCCCTCGTGAACGACGATTAAGGGCCCAGTTTGAGAGCCCAGGGCCCGAAACGCCGGCCAACGGCCGTATGTAAGTGCCCCGGCCCGCAAGGCTGTGCGCTCGAGTGCCAGCAAGAGGACCCTTTGCCCAGAACGGGGACCCCTGAGTCAATAAGGACCTCTTTGTTGCTATGTGTCTTTGGACACCACAAGTACTGCACAGTCGGCTCCATGTCGGCAGGGGCCTGAGGATAAATTTCCCAACTAGACAGGAAAGCCAAAGCACAGTGATCTACACTGGTAGAACAACACAATTAATATCCCTGTTCGACCAAGGGTGCCCGGGCAGGCTAACAGAAAGGGCCCTGACAAGAGTGAAGAGTCCTCTGCAAATGAGCTTAAATGGAAATAGTCCTAAGTTAATGGATAGGGCCCCTGAGCATCGAGTGCCCGTGTGCATGATCTTGCATTGGGCCCCAGCAACACCACAGGGCTCTCGGAGTAGGTGGAAAGAACCCGATGCCATTATGAAGGACACCTGAGAAACCGAGTGCGCCCCGGCATATAAGGCCCCTGCAATAACGTATAGAGCCTTCCGAGCGAATGCAAAGAATCTGTGAGGGCCCTTGATTGATTGAGAATGCCCAGGCATGTTAACAGATAGTAGGGCCCATCTATGGTAGAACCCTTTGCATTCATATAAGAAGTGCCCAAGACCTTATGTACATGGTCCCTGAACAATCGAGTGCGCCCAAACAGGCTAATATATGGCCCTCCGACAAGAACATAAGGACCTGTATTCAGATAGAAAGTGCCCAAGACCCAATGCGGAGGCCCCCGAACGATGGAGTGTGTCAGAACAAGTTAACAGACTGGCCCGCGACAACGGCGTAACGTCCTCCAAAGAAATTAGATGTACAAATGTGGAGGGTCGCTGGACGATCAAGTGTACCCGAAGTGGTTAACAGATGGCTGTTAACCCCTCCCCCCCCCCCCCCGACTTGCGGAGAGCACAGAGCCCTCCGAAAGTGGCAGGGAATTGGAAAGGCCCTAGACCAATGTAGAGGGCCCATGCGCATATTGCGAGTGTGTCGGAGGTTAAAAAAAAGCAACGCAAAGAGCCCCTGGGCAACCTAGACTACCTCGGTAGTTTAACATATGGAGCTCCGGCTGAAGAGTACAGAACCTTTCGGGCGAATGGAAAAAATCTACGGAAAGCTCCCGATCGACAAGACTGCCCCGGTGTGCCAGCAGGAGAGGTCCCGACGACAGCGCGAGACCCTCCGAACAAATGTAAAGAAATCAGGGGCAAATTGGAAGGCTCATTAGCGATCGGATTTACCCTGCAAGTGGACGTATAGAGTCTCAGGAACAGCGTAAGAGGTCTCTGGAAAGTATAATGAGCTTTACACGCGCCCGGCCAGGGGGAGGTTGATTTCCTCTGTAGCTTTTTCGAACACAGGTCAAAAACGAACGCTTGCAGCAGCACAACATTTTCAGCATCTGTACACCTTTCAATGTGGCGTCCTTAAAAAATTGAATTTTTGATCTACCAAAATGGGTACGCAATATGGCCCTTAAGATTAGGATGGCAACTATTGTATTGACCTTGGATGACGCATGACAGTCAATTCAAGGTCAAAACCAAACAGTTCTTTTCACTCAAAGAATCTGCGTTGTTGGATAGTGTCTGGCGCTTATTCTAAATGTCTTGGTCACAGGAACGTAAGCAGACTTTTAGGTCAAGTTTTTCAATGTCAGCAAGGTTATTGACTTGAGATGACCTCGACTAATATCTTACTTTTAGAACCATGATGCCTGGGGCAGTTCTTGACACTAATTACGAATTCAAACATCAACATATGACCGAGGGATTTTTGGACATTTTGACCATCTCCAGGTCAGGCACGGTCACGGCATCATCTCATATGCTCAGGTATCATCTAACATGCTCCCGAGTATGCTTTTGCTTAGAAGGAGTTTCTAGGTTAAAGCTGGTCGCGTGCATAACTTATTACTCAAATGTAATAATTAAATATGCGAAAAAATTGAGCTATTTTTTAGACTTAGAAATCGCGACCTAGAGACCTAAAAATTGTATCCAAACAAGTTCCCATAAAGGCGTGTTATCCTTTGAATTTGGTGACTATGCTTATCGTAAGAAAGAACGGAATTAAAGTTGGTCAGTCAATTTGTCACCAGTATCACGCTGAAATTTTTTTCAAACTCAACAAAATTGGTCGGAAGGCCTGCCCGACAGCACTGCGGATCTCTCGAAGCAATAGCAGTTTTGGATATTTGCATTGCTTGCAGCAACTTCATGTTCATATGGTTGGTCAAAATATATATATATATATATATAATATATATATATATATATATATATATATATATATATATATATATATATGTATATTGGCACCGGGGTTATTTTTGTTGGCAATTATTTTTCCGTTCAAATTCATGGCCTACCTTTGAAGCAAGTTGTGCCATACTTTCATTCGGTAATTGCTCCAAACTGGTGCTGTTTCATGAATAACATGGGAAAATCCCAAACACAGAAAATCAATTCGCTCAGTTTTATTGAAGGCATTCAACAAAACGCTGAACATTCAGCTGCAGATATATGTACAATACATCCAGCTCAAACACCCCACACGTAACTACATGCCACATCCACGTAAACGCTACGAAGTCAGTTGAAAAGAACGAAACGGAAACACTTCTCATGATCGATGTGTCATACTGTTCTCATTCATCGTTGTCGCTGCCGGAGTCGGTGCCGGAGTCGCTGCTATCATCGGTTGTTACGACAGCCGGTGGGAGATCTTCTAGCAGCCCGTCATTCGTCCAGTACTGCTGCTCCAGCCTTTTGACGTGCTCACAGCACTTACTCCAGTCCTCTGGAGAGACAGCTGCGACACCTGCCTCCACCAGCCGTTCCACCTCCTCCATCCGCCCCGTCAGGTTCGCCCGTCTTATCACGCGCTTCATCTGTGCCCACACTAACTCTATCGGGTTCAAGTCGCAGTGATACGGCGGCAGGCGAACGTTCCGATGACCATGATCTCTAGCAAGGTTGTCCAGAAAATACTCCTTCTTCCGGTTCTGGGACTTGACTAGCTTCAGCAGCTCCACCATCCGCATGTCTTCGTCGATGGTCACACCTGCCTGCTGCAACCACTCCTGGATTTCCGCTTTTCGCCAGCTAGAAGTTGACACTTTTTGGCACAAACGGGAATGATATCAGGCATTAACTATGATGATCACAGAGTGCTCTGGCACGTTCGGAAGCAGTCACTCGGTGAACCACTTCTCGTAGCAGTCGGCGTTCATCGACGTATGGTAGTCGGCGTTCTTGCCATCGGTCCTGAGGTGGAGAAGTGCGCCCGGTATAAATCCTTCTGAAGAGCCGGCATGGACTATGAAAAAACGCTTTCCTTTTCCAATGGCGTTCTTCCGTCCGTTGATTTGACTACCGTCCAGCCACGCCAAGTCCTCCATATCGTGCTGACTCTACCATGTCTCGTCGGTATAAATGATTTTGCTATCGGGAACTTCTCTACGCAGCCTCCTCCTCTCCCGCAAGAACTGGCATCTCGTTGCTGCAATATGAGGTTTCTCGATCAGGATCTTGCGCTTGTTGATCCTCTGGTACTTCAATCCGTTCGCGAGTAGGTGTTTTCTTGCGGTGGATCTAGACATGGTGATGCCGAGCTGTTCGTGCAGAGCAGCCGTGATGGTGTCCCGAGTAACATGTTTTCCGTCGATGTACATTTGGTGTACCATTCTCCTCATCGCGCAAACATCGAACGGATCTAGATCCACCCTTGGTCTTGCTGCAGCTGGTCGGGATCGGCTTGGCGACTTCAGTCTGGCACCATTCTGGGCTTCACGTTGCATGCGGTAGGCTGTAGTCTTCCCAACGCCCGTTACAGCTGCTGTTCTCAATAATTGACTCTCCCGGACGGCGTCGTCTTCTCCCGCCTTCAACTTCATGTCCCGCTCTTCGACAAAATGTTGATCCACATTATAAACAATTTCCCTACTTTGTGCCCCAAGAATCCTTCGAGACGCTAGATTAGATTATGCATTCATTGGTAAGTAGGTACTAAAACATATAAAATATATAAAAAGACAATGAAATACAAGTAGCACAATATAAAAGTAGTAGTACAAGTACAAGTAAAACAATATAAAAACTTTTCACTGCGTAAAATTTTACCGCAACACCAAAGTGATGCCGGTCAAGATGCCGGTAACTTCTGGGCTACAGCACACTCGAATAATGACCCACGCGCAAAAAACCATGCAAAGTCGTTGGCAGCACTTTAATTCCGTTCTTTCTTAGATGAATAGAGCACTCTTGGCACTCATAGCACCCTTCGTCTTTTTATGCATCGGGGGACATACCCAGGCGTGTCCCATTCAACTGGCCACTCGGGCTCGTGTCAAACAGCCGACTTTGCAATCACGACCTCCTGTGAATGCCAACTCTCCTCCATTGGTCATATAGATTTGTGAGATAGAGTCATGCCTGTAAGAGAATACCACTGCCCGCCTTTGTGAAGTTCCTTTGGGTCTCAAAATTCCCCCCCCCCCCTCACCATCCAATTGCCCTAAGTAACACTCAACACAAGGGAAAAAAATTGAAGGTCGGGGCGGCGTGAGATAGCATGACAAGCTGGGGTGCTTGACGTTTGGCGGACGTAAACGAAGAAGAAACGGCAGTGCTCCCGCTGAAACAGGCTAGCAATCCTCCGCAACCGAAAAGAGAATACGAAAGCAAAAGTCACTGATAGACGACTGCGCGTGCGGTAGGAGAATAGAGAACTGTGGTGAACCGGGACCTGGTATTACATGCATAAAATATATGGATATATATATATATATATATCCATATATTTTATATCCATTTCCATATATTTTATGCATGTAATACCAGGTCCCGGTTCACCACAGTTCTCTATTCTCTATGTATAAATAAATAAATTATTTATAATATATATTCTATGTATATATAAATAAATAAACACACATATATACATATATATATATATATATATATATATATATATATATATATATATATATATATGTATATATACCTAATATATTGGTGGGGTAAGTTTGCATTGGCGTGGCCTGCAGTTGATAGATACACTTGTCAGTAAAAAATCGGAACTGTAGGATCCGGGTGCCGTCGAGCGGGATTCAAATCAGGGAGGCCATCTCATTGATTGCGTCACGAATATGTTAAGGGAGCGAGCAGCACGAACATACCCTCACCATTAACTGAAGGGCACAGGTTTAAGCAATTAATGACATCAAATTTGATGCCTCGGCCTGTTGCTACAATCTCGGCTCGTCCCCGTCCCCAACTGACCTCGACAGGGCTCCCGTCTCTCCGGTCCGGACATCAGCAGCGAGTATAAAACGCACGGCTCTCGCTGGGAAACACATCAGACCACCTCTGGCCACCATCTGAGCACTAACAGAACAAAAACATGAAGCTGGTAAGTGGGAAAGAAAATGTGAATTATATGAAGTTCAGAGCAAACTGAAACTCAGTGGTGTTTGCACTGTAAGCCGGTGTGATGTACATAGCCGCTGATGGGACCTAGTTTGTAGGAGGCAATTAACTCATTATTAAGTTGATATATTGGACTTGCTTCGACCATGAATGTATCTTGTTTTACATGTGTGTATGTTTTTAACATACGCTTGCCCGGATATAACGAAACGCTATCCAGTGTCATGTGATTGCATTGAAACCAACTGTGCGTGCTTGCATCCTCGCATTTCACCCCGTAGGTAAATGTCAGCCCTTGTCCGATGGTTTACTGTTAACAACATAGTTGATTTGCCGCCGTTTTTTCAGCTGATTTTTGCTGCTGTTCTGGCCGTGGCTGCCGCTGCTCCGTCTGACCTCGGCTATGAAGATGACATCATCGAAATCCTCAGACAGACCATCGACCACAATGACGATCACTCTTATGAACATTCGTAAGCAGCCCAGCCTTGATTTCCTGTGCGTTATCAATGGCTAAAGATTACTTTTAAGCGCACGTTGTGGACCATGTGAGCTGATATGATAGAGGCTCCTATTCGAGTAGCCAGGTCCGGCTTAACCAACACGCTTTTGATTAAACCATATTCTGGCAACAAATGAGCACAGTTCCACGCGTGTTACAGGATCAACAAAACCACTTTGATAACTGCTTTACACTATTTTTGAAAGTCATTTCCATGCGAGATGTTTGACCAGGCGTGGTTCCCCAGAACATTGTAGTATGACCAAAACTTTATTTCTCCATTCAATTTGGGGGAAGGTAAGTGGCAAATCGCGGCAGAGGATCACATTACCTGGCTGACCTGAGACCTGGCTGACCTGAGAGGTCATTCGCGCTGGCGCAAATGTGCGCCACTACCTGCAGCAAAGTCAAGCACGATCCAGTACAGACCATGCGTCAGCCAGTTTAAACGTCTGATAGAAAATCACGTCAGCTGACCTCACAAAAATCTGCTGTTTACTTTTGTCGACCTGCTCTACTCTGTTGACCTGCTGCGCTCTGCTGACCTGTTCTGTTCTGATCACCTCATGACACCTGATGTTGACCTGATGGAGCATTGTCTCAAATCATGAATCCTGACTGTCGCGTAGTCAAATTATTTAATAGCTTGCATTCATTAACCGGAAACAAGAGGCGAACCTTGAACTGCAGGATGCATTGGTGCATACTACAGAAGAGTCGTTCCCTGTTGACTGATCTTCATCAGATCACAGATTTCTAATCCGGCCTGACGTTAATACGATTTGTTTCAGTGTGTGAACTTGCCTGCTTGAAAATCTGTGACATTTGGTCGACGCGTCTGGTACAGTTGGAATTTGCAGTTGAAACTTTGCTGCCCCCCTGCTATCGTCGATTGGACAAAGCTTGTTGCTTGCTTTTTCTTGCCTTTGATCAATGAATTTGTCATTCTAGTTTCGAGACCGAGAACGGCATCTCGGTGTCTGAGTCTGGCGAGACGGAGGATGACGACAGCTACAGTGTGAGCGGCCAGTTCAGCTACGTGGCCCCCGACGGCGTCACCTACACCGTGGTGTACTCGGCCGGCGAGGGCGGCTTCCAGCCGCAGGGCGACCACCTGCCCACCCCCGTGCCCACCGAGTACCCCACCCCTGAGGTGTCTGATGACGACGACGACGAGGAGACGTATGAAGCCCCCGCTGAGGAGGAGGAGGAGGAGGAGGAGGAGGAGGTCCGTGCTTCCTACGAGCCTCAGTATGAGCGTGTTATTGTCGGCTACAGGCCTCGCTACAACTAGCCGGGCGGTAATAGTCTTCCAGACTTGTCTGCTGTATGCCCCATGCCATTGTGTAATGCTAATAAGTGTGATTGTATCATTCGAATCTATGAAGAACATTCGCTAGTCCATTGTGTTGTTCCTGTATTTTTTCAAACAATAAAATGATCATTTGCATGCATGTGTGTTATGTTCAAAAGGCCCAATGAAGTGTCCATTAAGGGAGGGATTGTGGACACATTTGTTATAAACATATAATTGCCATACACAACGAACTTACATGTATAAAGGCTGGACTTAGCCCCACCCCAGATAGCTGATTGGTTGGCTGGCGAAAGACGTCATGGATAGCACTTACCAAATCAGTGTGCTCCTATTGTTTTCTTCAGTAGAACAACTTTCTGGCAGGACAGGAGCTTGGGAGAAAGTTCGTAGGGCCAAGTAATGTTTTAATTCAATTATTCCATGCATCACCATGTGGTTATTCTACATGTTCACCCAAAATGGAAAGTGCATTAAACCAGCCTCCTCCTGTCAGCCTGGTTCCCATACCACTCAAACAGAAGGCTTCCATGACAGGCGCATGCACACTGGAACTGGAGGGCAAGCAGTGAGCCCGATAGCTTTGGATCAAAATCGTAACCGAGCATTATGCGGCTACCGAACCTCCGAGTAGCGATGGCAAACTCTGGCGCTCCAGTCTCCAAACGTTATCAAGTCAAGTCGAGTCACTAGTATCCCGCTATACGGAGAGTATGGCGGGATACCAGTACGTGCCCACGCATACGTGATGCATGTCAAGCTTAGCCTGCATGCCCTCTCCAACTGACTGGTGAAGCGTGCCTCGACCTTTGAATGTGAATATGCATGGCGTCTTAGCATTCGTACCTGATGATAGATGACACGAGGGGTATCCATGTATCACAGCACGCGCGGCATGCACATGTTTGGAGCCATAATCCTGTCGTATTTGAACGCTCACCCAGCCTAACTAACCACTGATGGCGACCAAAAGCCCCAACATGTCGGCCGCGATGAGCACCACTTTCGAAGCTAAAATGCGCATCCCGCATGCATGACACGCCAAAGGATAGAGACATACCAAAGTCCGCACGTGCACCACGAACCGTCCAGAGCGCCTATGCCGCAAAAAGGTGTCAGGTTATCAGAAAACATCACAGGGTATCCAATTTGGGGGTCCCAGCTCACCCAGTTACCAGTGCGGCCCATCCCATGCATAAGGGGGGGGGGGATGTGCATATGCAGATACCAATGCCGGCAGTAGCGGTGCGCCTACAAACTAGGCCAATCGAATATGGCGACATGCTTTCAGGAACCAGCGTGTCAGACTTCGACCAGGCCACAATTCTCAGCCAGCGGCATTAGCGTGCGGAAAGGAATCTCTTGCGACTGTGTCACAAGCCATGCAGTGGGCGCTTGGCAGAATAGATGCATACTCAGATCCCACTGGCTGACATGGATCGGTGTGTTAAATCTGGCGGTTTTACTGGTTCCATTATCAAAAGAGCTTCCATTATGGAGTCAACCTAACGTGCTGGTGTACACAACGGGTGTAACATGTAACTATACCTGTCTTGAAAAAACACGACGAAACAGACGTACCGATGATGTTCAAGCGATCCAGCTTTTATGTGAGAAACACCAAGCGTCTCATGCCGGTAGCTTGGAGACAACAATTATTTGCGTGCAAGGCAAGCGTATTAACATCTCGCACTTGGTAAAAAGCTGTTTGGATAGGTATGTTCCCTGTCATACAAATACCTTGTAACAACATAATAAGATCAGCACCCCAAAATTTCGCAAAATATGTGCTGCTTGAATGCAGGGAGGAGGAGGGGAGGGGGGAGTCATGTGAGAGCGCATCGCGCGCACATTGCATCATTAGCGTATTTGCTTTTGACGGTACAGGAGGGCCCCATGTTGCCCAATCTCGGAGCAGGATAGCCCCGTGCCATCTATCCTCGGTGAAGGAAGACCTCGTGTCACCCAACCACAGTGAAGGATGACTTTGTGTCACCACAAGTCGTGCCAAATTTGGCTGCCACAGCTCAGTACCTTGGCGACCAGGACTTGTCAGTCCAAAGAGCTGTCAGTTGCTGCCAGCTGTCAGGAGTTACCAGCCAGCTTCCAGGAGTTGTCAGTCCAAAGTGAGGTCAATCAAACAACAGGTCAATTGTCAGCCAGCTGCCAGGAGCTGTCAGCCAGTCGCCAGGAGTTGCCAGCCAGTCGCCAGGAGTTGTCAGTCCAAGGTGAGATCAATCAAACAACAGGTCAATTGTCAGCCAGCTGCCAGGATCTGCCAATCAGTTGCCCGGAGTTGTCAGCCAGTTGCCAGGAATTCCCAGCCAGTTGCCAGCCAGTTGCCAGGAGTTTCAGCCAGTTACCAGCAGTTTCCAGCAAGTTGCCAGGAGGTGCCAGTACAAAGCGAAGCAGACGTCTGGCGGACACGCCACGGACCGCACGCCGCCCTCGATCGCAATGATAGCGGATCCCATCCGCGGCCATGCTCCCTCTGGCGACCGGTCCCCTGCCGCGCGCCCTCTGCCGGGCGTCCGTCTGAGATGCAGCTGTGGCAGTTCAGACCCTGCAGACTTTCGTGGACCGCTGGGTGGCGCGTGCCGCCCTCTGGCGATCAGCTCAAAAGCGGCACCGTCGGCGCTGGGGAGTCCCAGGTCCTGTTCGATCTGTCGTCAGCACGACTGCCAACTAGAATGTGTGACGTCATGCGTGCTGACGGAACGTTTGATGTGATGGCTGACAGAAAGTTTGTTTTTATTCTACCTGCCCTTTTTCCTCTGTCTTTTGACTACTTCACACCTTACACTAATTTCGGTTTGCCATCATCTAACACACCCGTAAGTTGAATGACTCTTTCCTTTAACCTCTCAGTTAACTTCTTGCCTTCTCATTTGAGGTGTTGACGCAATTTTTGTTCAAAAGTTCTGTCGATATCTCAGTGCTATGTGTACTGGCATGGAGCAAAGTTCTTTGATTGAACTCTCACTTGTACTGACTAAGGCTATGGTCGAGACGCGAGGCACTTCGTTCCTGTTTTCCACCTTTTATGATTACTCTGACGCTAATAATTTACTGTGGTACGCAGCCGTACCACATCAATCGCTGTCACTCACATTTTCATGACCACTTTTAACAGTCCAGTTACCTTCTTATCTATCATACGTCGCATTTTCCCATAATAAGACAAGTGTCTTACCCCATCCAACGTATTTACAAACGCGAGAGCTACCACATCAAACTCACTCTTCTCTATCAGAGGGTCCTATCTGATCTGGTAACTCTCTCTTCCTCCATGCTGACGGGATGACAAAAAAATCCTGGCAAGCATCGCCAGTCGACGTGTGACGTCATGGACCACTTGACTTTGTGGCCACGTGACTGGGGAGTAGGGAGAATACTGGGTCATGATTGGTGCTGACAAACGTGCTGACGACGGATTGGACGCGGCCGCAGTCGAAGCCTGCTTCAACCTCGTCATCAGCCATCTTCCTTATCAGGAGTGGGATGGAGGGGATGATACTGTAGCAGAAAATTCACTATCTGGGAACGGCTGCTGTTTGTCATTAACTTCAGGCGCTTCAACGCCCGGTCCCATAAAATGCTGATATAGGACACGTCATATGGAAGCTGGAAACACGAGCCCACGGATGGCGCGGAGCTTGTGCGGAGTAGCTGTGCGATGCATGGCCTCCTCGGCCCACCACGCCAGCTGAGGGGGCCGTTCGAGCCGAATCCCTGAAGGAGATGGAAGCCATTGCTGCCTGCAGCTGAGGTTGAGAAAACTGGCAAAGCGTGCTCGATGCGGGACCCCTGACCTATGAGGCGACCTGCGTCTGCTCAGAGCGGGACACGATAGGCTATATACTCGCCGCCAGCCGCCCTGGAATCCGAAGCGCCGCTGCCGGGTACTGACAAGCCGACGTGAAGGCCCAACACGGTGACCTAGCCAACCCTAGGAGCCGAGCCAACAGAAGGGCAGGTTGGAGATGGTGTCGTAGAGTAGCCCTAGATCTGGCTTTGTGACGTGGAGCTGAAGTGGTCGGGTTGCGTGGATCTGAAGCGGTCGGGTGTCTTAAACGGGGCATACCCTTCATGCCCCCGTCCCCTTGGTTACTTTACTGGTTTTAAAGAACGGTGCATGACTGTCCTTACACTAAAAAGCCTCTGTGAGTTGTTTTTTCTATGAAACTCTTGTCTAAGTTTAAGAAACCTGCGTCGTGGCAAATAGTTTAAAGCCATCAAGCGCTCATACATCTTTACGTAAGTTCTCGGAACATTGCAAAATACTTAGAAGTGTTTTGAACGGGTGGTCTTTTTGAAGACGGATGGTCAATATCATACAATTAAGTCTTAAGGCTCCGTTGCTAACGGAAATCCTATGGAAGGTTCACAATATGACCTCAAACTTCAATCTCACATTACTTATACGGTTCGTTGCACAGGAGGGTGGCGCATACGCCTTTTCATAGGCCTGGGAACGGGTGTGGGCTTCGTGGGTCCCATGGCAACTATTTTTTCTCAGAATGCTAAGCATTAATGCTGTGACAACGAAATAAAATAACCCACCCAAAGACTGATTTTGGCCTCTCCCGCCCACACATATACAAACTTTGGGACGCTCCATAACCTATGCATACTTTGAAAAAAAACGCGATTGTTATTTCAAACAAAGGGCAAATAGCTATAACGTGCAAATGACCACCGGACATATCCCTGGGTCGCATGGCCCAATATTTGACCGTACATTTGGGTTGCATTTTATGTAACAGAAATAGATCGTATATAGAAATAGAACTTATAACTTATTCATGCGTTAAGTAGCCACAGACTGAACAAACGTAAGCGCTGGGAAAACGACTGACGAAAGAAAATGCTAGGAAACAACTAGACGCATGGTAGTGGTGAATAATTTCATTGTGAAAGCTGGTGGCATACTCTTTGTCTTGCGTATGAAAAAGGATTATATGCACCTCCTAACAGTACAGCGCCACACATGATTTCTAGCCCCCTAAGCTGGTCGTCACGGCTGAAATTGACACTGAATCCACCGGGACCCGCTACATGCATGAGACCAGGGAGCGAGGCTAGATGGAAAAACTAAAAACACAGGTTATTTATGCTCACGAGAGGCACGATTTGTTAACTCTGTTTACCATTACATCGCTTTGCCGCTTTTCCGGCTCTCAAAAAAGCAGAGGTGAAAGAACAAAAACGTCGAACGGTCACCGAAATATAATGCTGGAGTACTGAGGTGCAGCGGCACAGGGAGGGGCGAACAGGGAAAGGTCCCCCTCCCTTAAGTTCCGAGTGGCCGCAGGACCCTTCGTGAACGACGATTGAGGGCCCAGTTTGAGAGCCCAGGGCCCGAAACGCCGGCCAATGGCAGTATGTAAGTGCCCCGGCCCGCAAGGCTGTGCGCTCGAGTGCCAGCAAGAGGACCCTTTGCCCAGAACGGGGACCCCTGAGTCAATAAGGACCTCTTTGTTGCTATGTGTCTTTGGACACCACAAGTACTGCACAGTCGGCTCCATGTCGGCAGGGGCCTGAGGATAAATTTCCCAACTAGAGAGGAAAGCCAAAGCACAGTGATCTACACTGGTAGAACAACACAATTAATATCCCTGTTCGACCAAGGGTGCCCGGGCAGGCTAACAGAAAGGGCCCTGACAAGAGTGAAGAGTCCTCTGCAAATGAGCTTAAATGGAAATAGTCCTAAGTTAATGGATAGGGCCCCTGAGCATCGAGTGCCCGTGTGCATGATCTTGCATTGGGCCCCAGCAACACCACAGGGCTCTCGGAGTAGGTGGAAAGAACCCGATGCCATTATGAAGGACACCTGAGAAACCGAGTGCGCCCCGGCATATAAGGCCCCTGCAATAACGTATAGAGCCTTCCGAGCGAATGCAAAGAATCTGTGAGGGCCCTTGATTGATTGAGAATGCCCAGGCATGTTAGCAGATAGTAGGGCCCATCTATGGTAGAACCCTTTGCATTCAGATAAGAAGTGCCCAAGACCTTATGTACATGGTCCCTGAACAATCGAGTGCGCCCAAACAGGCTAATACATGGCCCTCCGACAAGAACATAAGGACCTGTATTCAAATAGAAAGTGCCCAAGACCCAATGCGGAGGCCCCCGAACGATGGAGTGTGTCAGAACAAGTTAACAGACTGGCCCGCGACAAGGGCGTAAGGTCCTCCAAAGAAATTAGATGTACCAATGTGGAGGGTCGCTGGACGATCAAGTGTACCCGAAGTGGTTAACAGATGGCTGTTACCCCCCCCCCCCCCCCCCCCGACTTGCGGAGAGCACAGAGCCCTCCGCAAGTGGCAGGAAATTGGAAAGGCCCTAGACCAATGTAGAGGGCACATGCGCATATTGCGAGTGTGTCGGAGGTGAAAAAAAGCAACGCAAACAGCCCCTGAGCAACCTAGACTACCTCGGTAGTTTAACATATGGAGCTCCGGCTGAAGAGTACAGAACCCTTCGGGCGAATGGAAAGAATCTACGGAAAGCTCCCGATCGACAAGACTGCCCCGGTGTGCCAGCAGGAGAGGTCCCGACGACAGCGCGAGACCCTCCGAACAAATGTAAAGAAATCAGGGGCAAATTGGAAGGCTCATTAGCGATCGGATTTACCATGCAAGTGGACATATAGAGTCTCAGGAACAGCGTAAGAGGTCTCTGGAAAGCATAATGAGCTTTACACGCGCCCGGCCAGGGGAAGTTGATTTCACTCGTAGCTTTTTCGAAGACAGGTCAAAAACGAACGCTTACAGCAGCACAACATTTTCAGCATCTGTACACCTTTCAATGTGGCGTCCTTAAAAAATTGAATTTTTGATCTACCCAAATGGGTACGCAATATGGCCCTTAAGATTAGGATGGCAACTATTGTATTGACCTTGGATGACGCATGACAGTCAATTCAAGGTCAAAACCAAACAGTTCTTTTCACTCAAAGAATCTGCGTTGTTGGATAGTGTCTGGCGCTTTTTCTAAATGTCTTGGTCACAGGAACGTCAGCAGACTTTTAGGTCAAGTTTTTCAATGTCAGCAAGGTTATTGACTTGAGATGACCTCGACTAATATCTTACTTTTAGAACCATGATGCCTGGGGCAGTTCTTGACACTAATTACGGATTCAAACATCAACATATGACCGAGGGCTTTTTGGACATTCTGACCATCTCCTGGTCAGGTACGGTCACGGCATCATCTCATATGCTCAGGTATCATCTAACATGCTCCCGAGTATGCTTTTTGCTCAGAAGGAGTTTCTAGGTTAAAGCTGGTCGCGTGCATAACTTATTACTCAAATGTAATAATTTAATATGCGAAAAAATTGAGCTATTTTTTAGACTTAGAAATCGCGACCTAGAGACCTAAAAATTGTATCCAAACAAGTTCCCATACAGGCGTGTTATCCTTTGAATTTGGTGACTATGCTTATCGTAAGAAAGAACGGAATTAAAGTTGGTCAGTCAATTTGTCACCAGTATCACGCTGCAATTTTTTTCAAACTCAACAAAATTGGTCGGAAGGCCTGCCCGACAGCACTGCGGATCTCTCGAAGTAATAGCAGTTTTGGATATTTGCATTGCTTGCAGCAACTCCATGTTCATATGGTTGGTCGAAATGTACATATATATATATATATATACATATATATATATATATATATATATATATATATATATATATATATATATATATATATATATATATATATATTGGCACCGGGGTTATTTTTGTTGGCAATTATTTTTACGTTCAAATTCATGGCCTACCTTTGAAGCAAGTTGTGCCATACTTTCATTCGGTAATTGCTCCAAACTGGTGCTGTTTCATGAATAACATGGGAAAACCCCAAACACAGAAAATCAATTCGCTCAGTTTTATTGAAGGCATTCAACAAAACGCTGAACATTCAGCTGCAGATATATGTACAATACATCCAGCTCAAACACCCCACACGTAACTACATGCCACATCCACGTAAACGCTACGAAGTCAGTTGAAAAAAACGAAACGGAAACACTTCTCATGATCGATGTGTCATACTGTTCTCATTCATCGTTGTCGCTGCCGGAGTCGGTGCCGGAGTCGCTGCTATCATCCGTTGTTACGACAACCGGTGGGAGATCTTCTAGCAGCCCGTCATTCGTCCAGTACTGCTGCTCCAGCCTTTTGACGTGCTCACAGCACTTACTCCAGTCCTCTGGAGAGACAGCTGCGACACATGCCTCCACCAGCCGTTCCACCTCCTCCATCCGCCCCGTCAGGTTCGCCCGTCTTATCACGCGCTTCATCTGTGCCCACACTAACTCTATCGGGTTCAAGTCGCAGTGATACGGCGGCAGGCGAACGTTCCGATGGCCATGATCTCTAGCAAGGTTGTCCAGACAATATTCCTTCTTCCAGGTTCTGGGACTTGACTAGCTTCAGCAGCTCCATTTTCCGCATGTCTTCGTCGATGGTCACACCTGCGTGCTGCAACCACTCCTGGATTTCCGCTTTTCGCCAGCTAGAAGTTGACACTTTTTGGCACAAACGGGAATGATATCAGGCATTAACTATGATGATCACAGAGTGCTCTGGCACGTTCGGAAGCAGTCACTCGGTGAACCACTTCTCGTAGCAGTCGGTGTTCATCGACGTATGGTAGTCGGCGTTCTTGCCATCGGTCCTGAGGTGGAGAAGTGCGCCCGGTATAAATCCTTCTGAAGAGCCGGCATGGACTATGATAAAACGTTTTCCTTTTCCAATGGCGTTCTTCCGTCCGTTGATTTGACTACCGTCCAGCCACGCCAAGTCCTCCATATCGTGCTGATTCTACCATGTCTCGTCGGTATAAATGATTTTGCTAGCGGGAACTTCTCTACGCAGCCTCCTCCTCTCCCGCAAGAACTGGCATCTCGTTGCTGCAATATATGGTTTCTCGATCATGCGCTTGTTGATCCTTCGGTACTTAAATCCGTTCGCGAGTAAGTGTTTTCTTGCGGTGGATCTAAACATGGTGACGCCGAGCTGTTCGTGCAGAGCATCCGTGATGGTGTCCAGAGTAACATGTTTTCCGTCGATGTACATTTGGTGTACCATTCTCCTCATCGCGCAAACATCGAATGGATCTGGATCCACCCTTGGTCTTGCTGCAGCTGGTCGTGATCGGCTTGGCGACTTCAGTCTGACACCATTCTGGGCTTCACGTTGTATGCGGTAGACTGTAGTCTTCCCAACGCCCGTTACAGCTGCTGTTCTCAATAATTGACTCTCCCGGACGGCGTCGTCTTCTCCCGCCTTCAACTTCATGTCCCGCTCTTCGACAAAATGTTGATCCACATTATAAACAATTTCCCTACTTTGTGCCCCTGGAACTCTTCGAGACGGTGGATTAAATTTTTTTCATTCATTGGTAAGTAGGTACTAAAACATATAAAAGATATAAAAAGACAATGAAATGCAAGTAGTACAATATAAAAGTAGTAGTACAAGTACAAGTAAAACAATATAAAAACTTTTCACTGCGTAAAATATTACCGCAACACCAAAGTGATGCCGGTCATGATGCCAGTAATTTTGGGGCTACACCATACTCGAATAATGACCCACGCGCAAAAAACCGTGCAAAGTCGTTGGCAGCACTTTAACTCCGCTCTTTCTTAGATGAACAGAGCACTCTTGGCACTCATAGCACTCTTCGTCTTTTTATGCATCGGGGGACATACCCAGGCGTGTCCCATTCAACTGGCCACTCGGGCTCGCGTCAAACAGCCAACTTTGCGATCACGACCTCCCGTAAATGCCAACTCTCCTCCATTGGTCATGGAGATTTGTGAGATAGAGTCGTGCCTGCAAGAGAATACCACTGCCCACCTTAGCAGAAGTTACATCGGCTTTCAAAATTACCCCCCTCCCATCCAATGGTCCTAAGTAATACACAATACGCCGGACAAATTGAAGATGGGGGAGACGTGAGATGGATTGACAAGCTGGGATGCTTGGCGTTTGGACGTTTGACGGACGTAAACGAAGAAGAAACGGCAGTGTTGCCACCGAAATAGGCTAACAATCCCCGCAACCGAAAATAGAACACGAAAGCAAAAGTCACTGATAGACGACCGCGCGTGCGGTAGGAGAATAGAGAACTGTGGTGATCCGAGACCTGGTTTTACTTACATAGAATATATGCATGTAAATATATATATATATATATATATATATATATATATATATATATCCATATAGAGGCAAGCATATACATTCATATATATATATATATATATATATATATATATATATATATATATATATATATATATATATAGTTATTGGTGGGATAAATTTGCATTGGCGTGGCCTACGGTTGACAGATGCACTTGTCAGTAAAACATCGAAACTGTAGGATCCGGGTGCCGTCGAACGGGCTTCAAATCAGGGAGGCCATCTCATTGATTGCGTCACGAATATGTTGAGGGAGCGAGCAGCACGAACATACCCTCACCATTAACTGAAGGGCACAGGTTTAAGCAATTAATGATATCAAATTTGATGCCTCGGCCTGTTGCTACAATCTCGGCCCGTTCCCGTCCCCAACTGACCTCGACAGGGCTCCCGTCTCTCCGGTCCGGACATCAGCAGCGAGTATAAAACGCACGGCTCTCGCTGGGAGACACATCAGACCATCTTTGGCTACCACCTGAGCACCAACAGGACAAAAGCATGAAGCTGGTAAGTGGGAAAAGAAAAGTGAATTACATGAAGTTCGGAGCAAACTGACACTCATCAGTGGTGTTTGCACTGTAAGCCGGTGTGATGTAGCTAGCCGCTGGTGGGACCTGGCTTGGAGCAGGCAATTAACTCATGATTAAGTTGATATATTGGACTTGCTTCGACCATGAATGTATCTCGTTTCACATGCGTGTATGTTTTTGACATACTCTTGCCCGGATATAACGAAACGCTATCCAGTGCCATGTGATTGCATTCAAACCAACTGTACGCGCTTGCATCCTCGCATTTAACCCCGTGGGTAAATGTCAGCTCTTGTCCGATGGTTTACTGTTAACAACATACTTGATCTACCGCCGTTTTTCAGCTGATTTTTGCTGCTGTTCTGGCCGTGGCTGCCGCTGCTCCGTCTGACCTCGGCTATGAAGATGACATCATCGAAATCCTCAGACAGAACATCGACCACAATGACGACCACTCTTATGAACATTCGTAAGCAACCCAGCCTTGATTTCCTGTGTGTTATCAATGGCTAAAGACTACTTTTAAGCGCACGTTGTGGGCCATGTGAGCTGATACGATAGAGGCTCCGACTTGATTAGCCAGGTCCGGCTTAACCAACACGCTTTTGATTAAACCATATTTTGGCAACAAATGAGCACAGTTCCACACGTGTTACAGGATCAGCAAAACCGCTTTGATAACTGCCTTGCACTATTTTTGAAAGTCATTTCCATGCGAGATGTTTGACCAGGCGTGGTTCCCCAGAACATTGTAGTATGACCAAAACTTTATTTCTCCATTCAGTTTGGGGGAAAGGTAAGTGGCAAATCGCGGCAGAGGATCACATTACCTGGCTGACCTGATACCTGGCTGACCTGAGAGGTCATTCGCGCTGACGCAAATGTGCGCCACTGCCTGCAGCAAAGTCAAGCACGATCCAGTACAGAACATGCATCAGCCAGTTTAAGCGTCTGATAGAAATTCACGTCAGCTGGCCTCACAAAAACTCTGCTGTTTACTTCTGTCGACCTGCTCTATTCTGTTGACCTGCTGCGCTCTGCTGACCTGTTCTATTCTGATCACCTCATGACATCTGATGTTGACCTGATGGAGCATTGTCTCAAATCATGAATCCCGACTGTCGCTTAGTCAAATTATTTAATAGCTTGCATTCATTAACCGGAAACGAGAGGCGAACCTTGAACTGCAGGATGCATTGGTGCATATTACAGAACAGTCGTTCCCTGTTGACTGATCTTCACCAGATCACAGATCTCTAATCCGGCCTGACGTTAATCCGATTTGTTTCAGTGTGTGAACTTGCCTGCTTGAAAATCTGTGACATTTGGTCGACGCGTCTGGTGCAGTTGGAATTTGCAGTTGAAACTTTGCTGCCGCCGGCTATCGTCGATTGGACAAAGCTTGTTGCTTGCTTTTTCTTGCCTTTGATCAAGGACTTTGTCATTCTAGTTTCGAGACCGAGAACGGCATCTCGGTGTCTGAGTCTGGCGAGACGGAAGATGACGACAGCTACAGTGTGAGCGGCCAGTTCAGCTACGTGGCCCCCGACGGCGTCACCTACACCGTGGTGTACTCGGCCGGCGAGGGCGGCTTCCAGCCGCAGGGCGACCACCTGCCCACCCCCGTGCCCACCGAGTACCCCACCCCTGAGGTGTCTGATGATGACGACGACGAGGGGACATATGAAGCTCCCGCTGAGGAGGAGGAGGAGGATGAGGAGGAAGAGGAAGATGAGGAGGAGGTCCGTGCTTCCTACGAGCCTCAGTATGAGCGTGTGATTGTCGGCTACAGGCCTCGCTACAACTAGCCGGGCGGTAATAGTCTTCCAGACTTGTCTGTTGTATGCCCCATGCCATTGTGTAATGCTAATAAGTGTGATTGCATCATTCGAATCTATGGAGAACATTCGCTAGTCCGGTGCATTGTTGCTGTATTTTTTCAAACAATAAAATGATCATTTGCAAGCATGTGTGTTGTGTTGAAGAGGCCCAATGAAGTGTCCATTAAAGAAAGGTTTGTGGACACATCTGCCATAAACATATAATTTCCATACACAACGAACTTAAATCTATAACGGCTGGACTTAGCGCCACCCCAGATAGCTGATTGGTTGGCTGGAGAAAGACGTCATGGATAGCACTTACCAAATCAGTGTGCTCCTATTGTTTTCTTCATGTAGAACAACTTTCTGTAGAACAACTTTCTGGCAGGACAGGAGCTTGGGAGAAAGTTCGTAGGGCCAAGTAATGTTTTAGTTCAATTATTCCTGCATCACCATGTGGTTATTTTACATGTTCACCCAAAATGGAAAGCGCATTAAACCAGCCTCCTCCTGTCAGTCTGGTTCCCATTCCGCTCAAACAGAAGGCTTCTATGGCAGGCGCATGCACACTGCAACTGGGGGCAAGCAGTGAGCCCATTAGCTTCGGGTCAAAATCGTAACCGAACGCTACGCGGCTACCGAACCTCCGAGCAGCGATGGCAATCTCTGGCGCTCCAGTCTCCAAACGTTATCAAGTCAAGTCAAGTCACTGGTATCCCGCTACACGGAGAGTATGGCGGGATACCAGTACGTGCCCACGCATACGTGATGCATATCAAGCTTAGCCTGCAGGCCCTCTCCAACTGACTAGCAAAACATGCCTCGACCTTTGAATGTGAATATGCATGGCGTCTTAGCATTCGCAGTTCCCCGTCATCCAAATACCTTGTAACAACATGATGAGATCAGCACCCCAAAATTTCGCAAAATATGTGCTGCTTGAATGGGGGGGGGAGGACGGGGGGGGGGGGCGAGGCATGTGAGAGCGCATCACGCGCACATTACACCATTAGCGTATTTGCTTTTGACGGTACAAGATGACCCCATGTTACCCAATTTCGGAGCAGGACGGCCCCGTGCCACCTAACCTCGGTGAAGGATGACCCCGTGTTACCCAACCACAGTGAAGGATGACTTTGCATCACTCCAAGTCATGCCAAATTTGGCTGCCGCAACTCAACGCCTTGGCCACCAGGACTTGTCAGTCCAAAGCGATTTGTCAGTTGCTGTCAGCTGTCAGGAGTTGCCAGCAAGTTGCCAGGAGTCGTCAGTCCAAGGTGAGATCAATCAAACAACAGGTCAGTTGTCAGCCAGCTGCCAGGAATTTCCAGCCAGTTGCCAGCCAGTTACCAGGGGTTTCCAGGAGGTGCCAGTACAAGCCAGCCAGCCAGCCCTGTGAGCCAAGCCAACAGAAGGGCAGGTTGGAGATAGCGTCGTAGAGTAGCTCTAGATCTGGCTTTGGGGCGTGGAGCTGAAGTTGTCGGGTGGCGTGAAAATGAAGTGGTGGGGTGGCGTGGAGCTGAAGTGGTCGGGTGGCGTGGAGCAGAAGTGGTCGGGTGCAGAAGAGCAGAAGCGGTCCGATATGGAGCGATCGACATCGGCGCTACAGCCGAGCCCGTGTAGGTGACGCCACCATCGCCTGCACAGATGGCGCCGCACGTCATCTTCCTCGTCGGTCCAACGTTTATCATCGGTGCTGGCCGTACTCGTATGCTCGTCAGTGCTAGTATTGTATCAGCAGTGTCTTTTTCGCCCAGAGTGCTGTTGGTAGCAAACAGACGCATAGATTCTGAGGTGGACGCGATCGTCCGACATCTACCACAACTTGATGTCCCACCCGGGAGGCTACTCGGATTATTGGCATTGTCCGTTTATCACCGGTACGCCAGTTCTGGGTAAACATTTTCCACCTTTATAACATAATTTTCCCTCCTCATTATCATGGCCTAAACCGAAGATCGGATGGCAAGTTGTACCAAGGTTGCACCAGGTACATCGGGCTGGCAATGTACAGTTCAGAACCTTACAAAGATGTCTATTTGTTTGCTCGAAATTCATCCATGAGGTGGCTTTTTAGGTCTCCAGCTCGTTACAACACTTGATAGGTTCAGTTCATTACAGAACTCGCTAGTTTCGGTTCATTACAGCGATCACTCAGTCGGTATAACACATTGCAAAAAATACTACAAAAATTGTACTAAGGAATATACTATATCATACATTACGAAACATATTATACCACATGATATTGTAAAATACGACACAAAAGAGTAGGATACGATGAAATACTATATTGTAAAATGCGTACTAAGTCAAACAATGAATCCAATGGATGTTTTAAATTAACAACAGAATGAAACGAAAATTACTTGTAAGTACATGTGATTCTCATTGACACGTGAAGATCACACACGCACATACATATGGCGAGCAAACCCATAGATAACCAGACTGGGCTTAGAGCTGAAGCGCACGACCCAACATTTCTGTTTTAAAATGCGAGTCTTTAGGTCCTCAGAGATAAAGACATGGTGGTGGTCGGAGGCGGGTGGCTCCAAGCTGCTGCGGCACGGTAGCGAAAGACTCGCTTGGCGGCTTCTCATTTGCACCTGGGCGGGCAGAGAGACATTGCCGTGGAGGAGCGCGTCTCCCTTACTGAAACGGAGAAATGTGGCCTGAAATGAGATTGGCCAGCCGGGGCAGCCGATTTGCGTCTTAGCGCCTTAAATATTTTCAGCATGTCCCTCTTTTTCAGCAAGTCATCAATCCGGAGCCAGCATAGGCATTCAAGAGTTGGTGTTACACGCTGGCTGCCTTTCATGCCAGGGACAGTCATGGTGGCAAACTTTATAATTGTTTAAATCCTATGCACCTGCCACTTGATCGTGCCACCCCGTGCTCATGTACAGCAAGATATATGTGGAAACACATAGGCTTTAATAATGATTTCTAGAATATGCGATGTGAAGCAATGCCTCAGGCAGTACAGCGAAATTAGAATTCCGTTGCATTTTTCCACAACTTTGACGGCGTACTTCTTACTTGAAAGCGTTGAATTTGCGAAGACACTTTGAAATTTGATTTACTATGAAGGTGCCCTGTCCATCTGTCGTAAAGTGAGAATCACAGGTTTTCTTGAACTTATGTTTGGGGCCTGAGAGGACAAACTCGGTTTGATCATTGTTCATTTTCAGTGAGTCTGCGCTAAACCAAGCATAGATTTCGTAAAGTTATGCTCTCAAACAATGTTTTAGTACGTCGAGATCGTTTACTGGGAGGAACATGGTCCAGGAGCTGAGTGCCATCTGGATATGATACGAGGCGTCCATGTGACAGATGACTGGGCAAGTTATCCGTGAATATGGTGAATAAAAGCGAACCGATTATGTATCCCGGGGACACTCCGTGGGTTTAACAACTTTTGAACCAATTTTGGTCCCCGCCGTCTACTGAAGTTTTGTTATAACTAAACTATGATCAACGTTGCCGAAAATCTTAGATAGGTCAACAGCTGTGTTGGCGTTCTTCACCAGCCCTCCAACAGCGTCGAGTGGAGGGTCCTCACTAGAGTGACCTCGCCGGTAGGCATATTGAACGGGGCTGAGAATTCTATCGCGGCGCATTGCTGTGAACACACGTGCTCAGCTGGCTACGAGCGACTTTTTGAAAAATATTGTACAACGCATTTAAAAGAGATGCTTGCCCGTTGCTAACTGGTACAGCTGGGTCACCTCATTTCAGGATATGTACATCACAAACAAAGAAGACAATAATTGTCCAGTCGTTCATATCTGACGTTCGTGAGAACGATTTCCGGGTATAACGGCGGTCAGTTGGCTCTCAATCGATGCTGTGCAAGGTACGATGACGCAATCAACCAATGACGTATTGAGGGGCATAGTTGCAAAAAAAATGTGGTGTAAGAGCAGTCTTTTCCACTTAAAAGTATACCAACAGGTCTAAGTGGGCGCATTTCAACACATTTGATGTTTGCTTTAACACACGCAAATGTGGAACGCTTCCTTTCAGGGCTTATACCATAACTAGGCCAATCTAAAGGCTACCCTGAGTGTTGAGGAAATGCATGTGTCAAGCATTTGGCATCTGTAAGTTAAGAATTTCGGGGCAGAGCGAACTTGTCTCCAAGGTGTCGGGTGGTAATATGTCAACTGTGCGTAGGGCATGTTGCATCGTCCGTAAAATGCACTGACAACATGTCTTTGACTAAGTTACTGACAATGATTGACTGACATGATTGGGCATGACTCATCATCATTCAGACAAGTTGACATTTACCTTACCGAATTACACCCAAATTTTCTACTTGAGCAACCGAAACTGCAGTCAACTAGTCATCATTAGATTGGCGAAAATGTGTCGTATCACAATCACTATGACCTACGAAATAGCGCAGACGAACACATTCAGTTTACATGTGGTAATGGATTTACCTTGTATGTGATACAGCCTAGTCTATTAAACAAACCCTGGCACGACATCCCCTAGCATGTGGTACAACTTGTGGAACAGGGAGTCCCATATGAAAATATTTCATACAGAAGTTATTTTCCAAAAACCGGAAGCGTACTTTCCAAGGCTTAATCACTAAATCTGAAACCGGAGGTTAGAGCTGTCTGCAGGTATGACAATCTTAATCCTATTCCCAGTAACTATAGTAGGCTGGAGTTCAGAGAACAAACCAATGCAAACTCTTTCTACTCTCCTGATACATTATACATTACTGACTCTACAGACACGTTACGTATTATCTCTCGACGCCTTTCAAAGCAAAGCAGTTGCATCTGCAGGCAAAAAGATGAACATCATGCAGGCTTAGGACACACGACAGACACAACACACAACATACCGTAAATGCACAGGCAATGACACAACCCAGAGCTACAGATCAATTTCACTTCACCACAATTTCTAATGGGTATTACAACGCCATGTTGTTTAATGATAGACGATTTTAAAAGATGTACGACTCCAAAATTATTAGATGCGACACGGAAGAGGTCCACCGCGAGATAGTGAAACTGTCGGATAAATTTGGGATGTCACGCGCGTGTCAATGCTCTCGCAGGTCAGGTGTAGTGAGACACGTTCTCGTCCGGATTGACTTGTCTAAATGATGTTTACCTGTGAGGTAAAACATATTGCGAGCATATATATATATATATATATATATATATATATATATATATATATATATATATATGTATATATACATATGCATACCATTCTCTCTATTCTCTTTCCCTCCCTCTCTCTCTCTCTCTCTCTCTCTCTCTCTCTCTCTCTCTCTCTCTCTCTCTCTCTCTCTCTCTCTCTCTCCTCTCGCTCTTATCTCTCTCTCTCCTCAGTGATTGACGGCAATGTTGCGTAATAAATGATCTGTAAACATTTCGATATATCTGATGTTTATATGGAGTTCTACACGTAACTGTTCAACCGTCTGTGAACGCAAAAAAACACGTTTATTGATGTAGACATTGGTGCGATTGGCAACGTCTGTATAATATAGATCAACAGTATGCCCACCGACTTTGAAACCGTCTGAATAGCGACAGAGAGTGTCCCAATGGGCTAAACAGAGCGTGAACTCGTTTTCATTCAACGGCCACATAAAGGGAACGTCCCACATTTGAAAACTAGTGATGAAATGAGCTCAGTATTGCTATTGGTATATTTCGAAGTGCAAATGCATGCTCTTTAACCACCGCAACTTCCTTTTTAGTTTACACGTCCCTCATTACGCTATTTTTTATTACGTCATCGCACCTTGCACAAAATTGATTGAGGGCCGATTCACGGCCTATATATCTGGAAACCGTGCTCATAAACACCGGATATGAACGAATCGGTAACTAAAACCGAATGGCACAGATTGAATGCCGTTATGGTGACATCATGCGTGCCTGGATAACCTTGAAATAGTCTCCCCGGAATTGTTTGCACGTCTTCGCGTGCGCGTACCTTAGAAACTAGATGGGGTTAGGTCTTAAGGGACGCAGGGCTGTGCACTGCACCAAATGATCTTTAATGCAGCAGTTTCAGTTCAAACTCCGATACAAATGTGGAACAATCTCTTTAAGAATTGCAGTTCATGACTCCTGACGGGGATGCGGCAGAACGGTGAGCAGCTGGGTGACGAAAAAATTAGATCTGTACAAATTTAGATAAAGGGACCATGTCACATTCATACAAGACGAATAACAAAGCTCTCCATGACGACCTATCAAGAAGCTGTGTCACAAACGCATTTGTCATCTACACTAGAGTCGAACTGCCATTTAACAAATTCGTGCGTTTATCTTTTCTTATTTCCTTAGATTTATTAACTAATGAACGTTCCATTTTATGACACTTTTGTGGTTATCAATCACTCCGTTCTTGGTGCTTCATTGGCGCGGTCAACGGTCGCGACCTGTGATTTGGAATGCAGGCCTAGCTATGTGTTTATTTTGGATAACGTCCAATGCTAATGGCAAGCTCAATATTCTTTGGCACCTTTGGCACCTTCCCCTTCCAACATACACCTGCACATCCCTGATATATGACCGGGCCTTTAGTGCTAAGCAACACATGGAGGCGTGTAGGGAGCTACAGGTCACCATGGATGTCGTCCAGTCGCGGTTGCCTCTTCTGGATCCCGAGAAAATAAAACGCTTCCAGGACAGCAGAAAGCTACAAGCATCAGTAAGGCGTTAAAGCTCACATGGTGGCCACATATCCGCATATCCGTCATGGTGGGTAATAAGGATCGATTTTTCACTCAGGGCAATGTAATATGATTACAGTAACTTGAGCTCAGTCATCGCTGTACACAGTCTCTTAGCCGACCAGTCTGCATTGCAACTGGAGCAGGCTCGCTGTAGCAGCGCAGTGCGTCGCGTGCGGTGTACTCGCATCATGTTGTTTTGTATTGGGAAGCAGGCTGTGCTGCACTGGGACAGGAAAGCAGGCTGAGCTGCACTGTCTGTTGCAAGAAATGGCGAGATGAGTAGGAGACAACTCATTGCTGCCAACTTTGCATATTGACCGTGGCCGGTTTCGGTAGACTCAGTGGTGCGATCCATGTATTAGGTCGCTTACAGTTGCAACCATCCCAAATAGGTGTTTCAGGGACTCAATTTCTGATGTGCTAGACTTCACAAACAATGTACGAACTCAATATGGAACTTATAAGCTGTTTGATTCTACCATTGTGGCGAAGCGCCGCAGTCTTGCCCTAACCATGCAGGAGTTGTCGAGCCATGCAACGCCAGAATCGGAGACGTCACTAGCAAGACAGGGATGTTTGTCACGTCACGGTCATCGCCTTCGACTATAATCTCCACCATCTTCACATTCCATCGTATGGCTCTTGCCATCTGTCATTTCTGAGAAAAGATGTAGTTCACATACAATTTTATTTACAAAGCCTGCACATAAATGCATCATAAACAAGAGTGAAAGCCGTTGGAATCCTTTCTGACACTGATGCACCTACGTCACAGCTTCCCTGCTTGGCCGCTTTAGTTCGAAAGGTGGTACTGGCCGAAACGATGTCGTTTCTATCAATAGATTTTATTCAAGCTCGTAACCAACTTCATGTTATACAAAATGTGCAAAACAGAGGGGGCAGTGTGTAGAGGGTCGTGCTGTTGGACGCCCCTAGTCGCCGACAGGTCTCCGGTGTCCCCTGACCTTTCCCACCGGGCCCGCTGCGCCGCCCTGGGCGCCGCCCCGCTGGTCGGGAGCGGGGCCCAGGCTGCTTGGGTGCCTCGGGTCCCTGTGCTGCCCGGCGCGAGGCCCCAGACAAAATACGGTGCTCTGATATTTTGCGTCGGACCAGCGCGCCAAGCTCTGAATCAGGCAGCACTCACATGTTCGACAAGGGACCGGAGGCAGCATGCGTAAATAAATAGAGATGGAGGGACCTGGGCAGAGAGTGAAAGACGAGAATCCGAGCGCTTAGAAGCACTTGCGGTGGACAATGCCCGGGCCGGACTCGTCGTACTCCTGCTTGGAGATCCACATCTGCTGGAAGGTGGACAGCGAGGCCAGGATGGAGCCGCCGATCCAGACGGAGTACTTCCGCTCCGGGGGAGCGATGATCTTGATCTTGATGGTGCTCGGGGCCAGGGCGGTGATCTCCTTCTGCATGCGGTCAGCGATACCGGGGTACATGGTGGTGCCGCCCGACAGGACGGTGTTGGCGTACAGGTCCTTCCTGATGTCGACGTCGCACTTCATGATGCTGTTTGTACACGGTCTCGGGATGCCGCAGGATTCCATTCCCAGGAAGGAAGGCTGGTGGAACAGGGCCTCGGGGCAGCGGAAGCGCTCGTTGCACGATGGTGATGACCTGTCCGTCGGGCAGCTCGTAGCTCTTCTCCAGCGAGGGTGGAGGCGGCGGCGGGTGGCCATCTCCTGCTCGAAGTCCAGAGCAACGTAGCAGAGCTTCTCCTTGATGTCGCGCACGATTTCCCGCTCAGCCGTGGTGGTGAAGCTGTAGCCGCGCTCGGTCAGGAATCTTCATCAGGTAGTCGGTCAGGTCCCGGCCAGCCAGGTCCAGACGCAGGATGGCGTGGGGCAGAGCATAACCTGTGAACGGACGCGGAGGGTCTCGTCAGACGTCGTTGACAGAAGTCTGGCCGGCGGCAGTGAGCGGCAAAAATCGAGGCCCGTAGCGGAGCCTGCAATAACGGCGGCTTTCTTCTGCACCATCCTAATTCACATGTTCATGCCTCCATCTCACAAAGCTGCAAAAGGCCTACAACGTAGACGCACCTAGAAACTACGGTGCGCCAAAAAGATTCTTCCGTAATGATGCAACGTTCAAAAGTCCTGCTCATCCACTCACCCTCATAGATGGGGACGGTGTGGGAGACGCCGTCGCCGGAGTCGAGCACGATGCGGTGGTGCGGCCGGAGGCGTACAGCGAGAGCACGGCCTGGATGGCGACGTACATGGCCGGGCAGTTGAAGGTCTCAAACATGATCTGGGTCATCTTCTCGCGGTTAGCCTTCGGGTTGAGGGGAGCCTCCGTGAGCAGGATGGGGTGCTCCTCGGGGGCGACACGCAGCTCGTTGTAGAAGGTGTGGTGCCAGATCTTCTCCATGTCGTCCCAGTTGGTGATGATGCCGTGCTCAATGGGGTACTTCAGAGTGAGGATACCTGTGATCAGGAGAAGCTTTGTTTTGGTGTTCATTAACAGCATGCATGGTATATTTGCATTTGGAATCTTCTGTGCACGCTGAATGCTACATAGGTTACACAAAAGCGACTCAAATTGGTCGACATTTATGTCGATTGTCTGGATGTGCCTTAGGTCTGAAATGTTTCACCTTTAACTCGGTAGCACAAAATCAAAATCCTCCTGTCCTGTTGCCTACATAGTTTACCTATCCTGTCCTGTCCCGGTGCAAATTTGTGCAGCCCTTTGCTTGGTCTGAGTGTAAGCATTTGTGTAAAATTGATCAGCAATCAACACCCACCTCTCTTGGACTGGGCCTCATCACCGACGTAGGAGTCCTTCTGGCCCATACCAACCATCACACCCTGTGGAAGAAAGCAAACTGGAGTTAGCATGAATATATGAGCTGTGTCTGAACGTTTCTTATGGATGAAGGTTATGCTAAGCTATGCTCCACCTTGGGCGTTTCACATCTTTGGGACACTATCACCTCTTTTACCATCTCGACGAAAACTGTTAGATTTGTTTGCCATGCTGTGTACATTCTGACATCATAGGCCCTTTTACAATCCCTTGCCTTTTAACGTAGTTTTAGCCACAAGCATGAACGATACCAAGGTATTTTTCGGGAACTTCAGATTGAGCTCCGAGCGGCATCTTTGTGGGCGGGGGGAACTGCCAGGCTGGCCTTGCGCCAATGCCAGCCGTCTGGCATGCCGTCTGGGAGACGTGGGTGCTACGCGTGGGGCGCGCCCTCCCCTCCTCTCCCCTCCCCACCTCTGGCCAGAAAACGAGCCGGCTAAATTTTAAACTACCTCACGCCGGCGGCGACAGCCACTACCAAATATGGGTGGCCCGGTGGTGCTGCGTCGGCCGCCGACGAAACGGAAGGGGTGGACTGATGGGGAGGCTCGAGCAGATTTAGCCCGGCAGCATCTCCAGGTAGCTTCAGCTGCTCGGCAAAGTTGCGGCCATTTAGCAAGCGCCCCGCTCCAGTGCTGACATCTATGTCCGTAATGCGACCTTTGAGTCTACAGCTGACTGTCCTGAGGACAGCCCCGGGGGATGCCACCCCGCCGCAGCCGTGACTCAGTGACCGTCCTCCCTAGCTGAGGGCAGGTGAGCATAGCCGACAGCTGTGCAGGCGGGTGCGCACCTGGTGACGAGGACGGCCGACGATGGACGGGAATACAGCTCTGGGCGCGTCGTCTCCGGCGAACCCAGCCTTGCACATGCCCGAGCCATTGTCGACCACCAGCGCGGCAACGTCGTCGTCACACATGGTTGATGATTAGGTTGTCTGCAACAAAAGGCGTGCTGGTCATTAGGGGGTGGGGGGGGGGGGGTGGGGGAGGGAGGCGCTAGATGTCTCAATTTGCGGTAACAAGCTGGTGAGACTTGAAAGCTTCTGCAAACGTGAGAAAGTAACTAGGATCTTGAGGGCTTTGATAATCGAGATGTGAAGCATTTGACTAGCAGAGATCTGCTTGACAATTGCAGTTACTTAAAAATGTCATATAAACTGGGCATTTCGGAGGATGAAGGCTCATTTAAAATCAAATGATCCGTAAAATCTTACCGGTTTATCACACATGCAGATCTTAATATGACTGTGCCTACAGTAGTGCTTACTTAGTAGTTTATTTTGAAATTCTAAGCACGTAGGTGACATCTCGGTGGTATTCAAATTCCATTCAAGTTATGCTTTAAGCAACTAACATCGAAATTAAATTACATAAGCCTTCAAGCAATGATAAGTACGATTTCAAAGGATGACAGTATTAGCAATGTTCAGCATTTTCCTCAAAAAGCAAGTGGCTCGACGGATTTGTTTAAAAAGAAACATGGCAGCTGAAATTGTGTAGTTGAGTACCTCAAATGCGTCTTCTTACAGTTCCGTTTTCAATGGTACGAATACTGTGAAAACTTACAAAAATACTCTGAATTTTCACAACCTCCTTTCTTAACAAGATGACTTTTGGATGTTTCCTGGCTTATCCCCACTCAATGGCCAAGTTTAAAGCCGGAGGAAGTAAGCCATTTTCATAACAGCCTATTCACGGACTGGCTTTCACAATTCCAAATGTCAGAGCATTACGTGTAGCATTGTAATTAAGATCAAAATCACTAGTGTTTAGCATATGAAACTGACATTTAGAGAGCATTGATACTGAAAAATATGATCAGAATTGTGTAGCCAGAATTGTGTATTGTGTAGCCCGAATATAATGAAGGCAGGAAACTATGGTTATCCAAAGCAAATAATTTCATATATCTTGGGTCTGTTGCAAACCTCTATCACACTGACACGGCGCTTCCTTTATCACTGGAACACCAGAGCACCAGAGCACCAGCAGACCAGAGCACCGAAGCACCAGAGCACCGAAGCACCAGAGCACCGGTGTGCCAGAGCACCGTACCACCGCCGCAGTCGCCACCTACCTGGCACCAGGTGCGGAACAGACGGACACCTCTCAGCGACTGTGTGCCTCTGTGGCCGCCCAGCCCGGCTTATATACCTTCACACGCTGCCAACCGGCGGCCGCCTTACTTGGTGAGGCTTACGTCGCGGCCGACGGGCGCGCGCAGCGCCGCCGCGTCGGGGACGACGCTGGCCCGCCTCCCCGCTTCGCTGCCACCAAATATGGCAGGGGGGCTGGGTGGGGGACGGGCGGCGGCGGCGGCGGCGGTCTCGGCCGCCCCGCGCCGGCCGGCGCCGGTACTGTTTTAGCCGTGCTCTGCGCCCGTCATCCAGCAGACACGCGGAACTGGGCGGGCCTGCTGTCACAGGCATTTCTGCTACGGCACTGGAGCAGGAGGTCCTGTTGCGGTCTTGTCGTGCCGCCCGACACCGCGTACACGGCGGACACGGGGGGACAGGCGGGCCAGTAATGGAGTAAGCCACCTCACGTTGGCCGCGTCCTCTGTCAGTCTATCAAATGCAGTAGATAGATGGGTAAACATGCTTGCAGTGGAGGTCAACGTTTGTCGCAAGCTGTATTTTTAGAAAATGCATTGCCCCTAAATGCAGTTTAAATAACAGGCTTATTGTTTCTTTTTGCTGCTTTCGTGTATGGCATTACCTAACGCTGGCAGGACTACCAATACAGTGCCCCAAAGGAGTTGAATTCCTTGTCAGTCTGGTTTATAACGATTGCATGCGCTCTTATCTGGAAACGCCTTCTTTAAAGCTCAGTGCACGCTGCGAGTCCCGGCTCCTGAGCTTTTCGCTGCCAATCACTGGCAAAAGACTCTTGAACTCTGCTTTGTGAGGAGTGCCAATGTCGAGCATCGAGCTGTCTGGCTGTCTCGGCCTCCACCAAACGTGGTTATTTATATGGTATGGCCACGAGCGTGTGACACCCTTGGCACGTGATGTCATATGACTGGGTCAAGGAGTATATAACGTTGCCAGATCCTTACACTCCCATCTTCGTCTTTTGAAATGCAGTTACAAATGCATATATCATACGCATCCTATTCATTGATGCAAACTGTGTGCGTTTGTCACTGTCACTTCTTCACGCCATCCGCTTCAGAAACAGTAAGAGTTGGCGATCTGGGCAGTTCACAATAAATCAGACTTTTTAAATCACAACCTGATCACAAATTGAGGGATAGACTTCATAGTTTTCCACAGTTCAGCCCCCAACTCACTTTGAGAAACTATGCTTCTGCTGATAACACATACATTATATATTGCCTGTTTAACGAAACATATGAACCATTTTTACGCTTTAATAATCAAACAGGATCTTAGTTCATATGAAATCCGAAATTCACGAAACCTAGAATGAAAAGGATCTTAACGCATCGTCTTGCCATTACGTCTATCAAAATGCGTGCTGCTGGTGAAGCAGGTTCAAATAAATTAAAACGTCCCATTGCAGAATGTTGGCATTTTACTTACCGGACAGAGGAGAATGAATACTGAATATATATATATATATATATATATATATATATATATAATATGTGAAATGTATGTATTAATATCTTTTAAAAGTGATCTCTCCTTGAAAGTAATCTCTTGAAAATGAATCCAGCGGAAATCCAGGACAGTTCTACTAGGGACGTAGAACAGCACTGA
>NW_023596461.1:4898084-4928084 GCF_011947565.3 Pollicipes pollicipes
GAGAGAAGAGGGAGAGAGAAGAGAGCGAGAGAGGAGGAGAGAGCGAGAGGAGAGCGAGAGCGAGAAGAGAGAGAGAGCTTCTAGATCCTATCTCTCCCTCTACTCTCTCTTCTCTCTCTCTCTCTCTCTTCCTCCCAAGATAAATGTCTATCTATAGTCCTTTCTTAGCCTTTTGAGCAAACGAACACAAACCAAGATCAAAATAGCATCCCATGAATGATCTATTACTTACTCCTAAACATAAAAGATTGTGCGGAAGACTACCTCCTTGCGGCAGAGACGTCAAAAAGTGATATTTCTTCCCCCCGCTGTGCACACACCGGTGTGGGTTTAATGTGACCATTGGAAATGCTTGAGTCGTGCGGTAAACCAATCGAGTGCGGAAATACTTCCAAGAAATTAAAACACATTCAGATGGTCCACCCACCACTAAAGTTTGATCATTTGCACAAGACCAAACCTGAAAACTCCTCGCGTTGCGGACGATTGCGCGGCAAGTTTGCAGTGAATAGACGGCACATTAGCGCACCGTGCGACAGTTCAGCCGAGGTCTGTCGAACGCTGCCAGCAGAACCCCACCGATCCGTCGACATTCGGCACGAGCAAGCACAACAGCCGACACCTGCAGGCATTTTGCTGTTGCGGGAGGCATGTTCCCTTGACAACTGCTATATGTCACGTCTTGATGTCGATGTACGACTTTGTTAACAAAACCTGTCGTCATCGTCCAAGGCTCTGTTGTGGCCGAATGTAAGGTGATGCTCTATGAGAAATGGCGTCAAAAATGAGAGAAGAGTAAAAGCATCACCCTGAACAGCGAAGAGGTTGGCCTTTAAGGTTAACGGCTATTTGGTCGGCAAGCAAGGTACCGATGTACAATGTACCCCTGGACGCATTCAAGCGAAGAAATTCAACAGGACATTCCTCAAAAATTGTTCCATAACCTCATATGCCTGTGACTAATGAATGCCAACAATAAAAAGGCGGTTGGAAATTTACATGAATTATATTTAAAACATGCAATACCGATATACTTCGTAGCGATATCTCACGTGTCTGCAGCGCGGTAAGATATTTTTCACTATCAATGTTAAGCTGTGCTTACCTTCCCGCCCTGTTGCGAAACCCTGCATCCGCCCCTGTCTATAGTAGCCGTCATGTGACGCTGTTCTTAGCAAAAGCAACTAGCATGTTTGCGTTCTACCCAGCTCCTTTATTTGGCAGCGTATCCCCTTTTGAGCTCAGATCATATCTTAAAGGTCAATGCTGTCATGACTAAAACGTTGCTAACCTTAGAACACAGCCTGTCTAGCGATGAGTATTTTGGCTCCAAATACCAGTAAGATATGGCGTTCGGTTGGTCGCTTTCGTTTACCTTTGAGTTTGACCTCGAAGGTCAAAGGCGATTAAGGAGAAACCTTCTTTACTTTGCAGTTGGACAGCCGCCTCTTTTGATGTTAGTTTTGTGCATTTACGCAAAAGAGCTTGAGCGTTCTCAAGTTCCTCGCCGTTTTGAATGGAGTTTGACATTGAGGGTCACGGCTATAGGGTCGACAGCTGAGTTCCTGATGTAAACATTTAACAAGAGTTTGGCCAATTGGTGAATTGCAAACATTACCTAACATACAAGCTGGAAAGAAACAATGTAAACTGAACTTGAATTAATTTTCATAGTGGTAACCAGGAGTCCATTGTTATCTCGATACAACTGTTATTTCGGACCAGACCGGACGCATAGTTAGTCTGATACAACTAGGAGTGGGAAGCACAAGTGAGGTTTCAAGTGGCCAAAACATTGTTAGCACATTCCGTGCGGGCAGAAAATACATAGGAAAATGCATGCTTGCATCTGATATTCCTCGGATAATTATTTTCACCAAATTTCCAGGTGCCATCACGTATTCACGTGGCACACCGCTTCATACACATGCTGGAGAGATGTCATTGAAATGGGACGGTTGTATCTCCGAAGCTTTTAAATCACTATTTACCAACCTTTTCAGCTCCATTTCCCACTGAGACTGGATCGGAAAGTAATCCCCCGAGCCAAACAAGATAACAACATTGACGTAAGATATGGATAGGTATTCTCAGGTCCAGCGAAGTTTTCTACGCAGTGATTGTGCTCAGGGAACACGAATCGAATCACAAAATTAAACTTCCGGTATTTCGAAGCGCCCTCTTGCCTGAATGCCATCTACGCCCTCTTGCCTGAGCCCAAGTCAGTAAAAACTCTGCCCTGTTTTTGGCCACTGCAGCATACATTGTCGGCCCAGTGAATATGATGCATGCCAGTACGTCCGGCAACATCATCTTCCAGACGGCACCCAGCTCTACCTAGATGATTATCTCATGACTCAAACAAAATCTCACATCGCAATTCCCGTGGGACTCACGTATACCTCTGAAGGAATTGCCGGCCCCCCCCCCCCTCCCCCCTGCCCCGGTTGAAGCGCTTGATCTATGGAACGAATGGAGAAATGATCTTGTACAAACGACAACGTGTTGCAGTGGTTGTCCTGCCGAAGATATAAAAAACATGAATATCCCCAACGCGTAACCCGAGGCGGCCTTCGTGTTGCCAGGCATCATCAGGTTGACCATGTTTTTATTCTAGACGAAATATAAAAGTCAAAATTTGGCACCGAACCACATACCTGACAACTCACACCCTCATGCCGTTCTCGCTTAAAATCGTGACCAGCTTGAGGATCGGGCTAGTGGCCCCAACGGCACTTCGGTCATTACAAGCCAAACAATTCACAGGCACACCGGGATTGCACCCGATTACATGAGTCATCGTGGCTGAGAGCCACACGGTCTAGGGCCCTATGTTGACTGACAGTGAACCATCATCAAAATAGATGATTGCCAAGATGCCAACGACCAGCAATGTCACAGCAATGACAGTGAAATTGTGCCTGCTAGCACCGATCGGAAGAGCCCCATGCTTGCTTCGGCTTACAAATGGCCGCAACACGGAAGACGAGAATTCAGGCGGGACCGCCACCCTGAGTGAAGAGCCGCGTGGCTTTTCAGGGACCTTCCGTCCAATACCATATTTCGAATGAATCGTCCGATGGCATACGGGCGCACCGAGTGCTCCCGGCTTGCAGTTTCCTCTGGCTGAGGCGCCGCCCACCGAACGACCTGTTTCATCACCCGCTGGAGCCCACTGAAGGCAGAGACGAATCACAGCGGAATTTAAAAGATCAAATCTCTGAATTATTCACAGACATGCTTGCGATGCGAATGCTATGAATGATCAGGGATGGAAGTGTATGTACTCAGTATAAGATTCAACTGCCGAACGCGGTTTCCATACCGTAATTGCTCAGAACCCAGTATCGGTTTGCTGGCCACGTGCCCTGAATTGGTTAGAGCTCCTGCCTCCATCAGGGTCGGCGCGCGTCAATTACTATTGCACGTTAAACTTCCGCCCACAGAATTCTGCCGTTGAACTTGAATGTCACGATTGGGCGGTTGTAGGTTTAAGGATCGTGCAACAAGCTCGGCTTAGCATGAGCCCTGACCCCAGAACTCCATCCAATCAAAAAGTTTCAGCTGTTTTATTAAAAGGAGCCCACGCGCACAAATGAATGACCATGAGCTCCCCAAAATTGTCACATTTCGTTTCTGTCCCGGTTTGTCAAACCTTTTCCCATCATATTTTCATTTGATTATTACAACGTCAATCTCGCCACGCCCGTCCCCGGTCGGACAGGCGGTCCCCAAATTTCCGCAGCGGCGCGGTTCCCGGCCGCTTCATCGGCTCTATTTTTCTCAGGGTGGCCGCGCCTGCCTGCTGCTTGCCGGTCATCAGTCTGGTCTGCCGCTTACCGGCCGTCAGTGTGGTCTGCTGCTTACCTGCCCGTCAGTCTGGTCTGCCGTGTACGGGCTGTCATTCTGGTCTGCCGCTTACCGGCCGTCAGTCTGGTCTGCCCCTTACCGGCCGGTCAGTCTGGCCTGCCGCTTACCGCCCGTCAGTTCTCGTTCCGTCGACCCGATCGACGGAAACGTGCCCCGGCCACGCTGGGCGCCACGCCAATCACCGGAGCGCCGCCACCCAGCGACGCTGCCGGGCGGCGGAGACGATGGCCGGGGATCAGGGTTCGACCCTCCCTCCCCCCCCCCCCCCCCCCTCCGCCCACGCCCGCGACCAGCAACGCTCCCAGGCGCCGACGGCGGCGGATCAGTGCTTTAACGAACCCCTGCCCATCCCCTCCCCGGCACCAGCGAGGCTACCCGGCGACCGAGACGGCAGTGGCGGATCAGCGCTCCGCCCGGGGGCGCAGGCAGGGGAGAGTAGAGGGGCATCGTGCCGCTTCCCTCTTGGAAGACGATACAGGGCCCCTTTGGAGGGCCGCAAGGACTAGCCGGAGGCTGTGTTAAGGGACACCGTTCCGCTGGCCGGGCCCTCAATATCAGACTGAGGGCCCTCATGGGCCGGTCGCGGGTCCACTGGGATAATTAATGCACTGTACGCCGAAGTCCACAATGTCGTTACTGATAACACGCTAGTTGCACATGTGTGTCACTGGGTATGCCATATGCTTACTTTACATGATTGTTCCTGGTTATTGTTCTTGGGGCGAGAGAGAGATAATTGACCACGCCGACGCGTATTGCGTGCGGCGTTTGGTTGATGATGTACGTGGCGTGCGTGGTGATTGTAGGAGAGCTAGGAAGGGAAAATCTCCTGCCTCCTCGCTGGTCAATACCTACGTGTAAGAGGCATGGATCGAATAAATCAATGCACTTTGGGCACTAAGCCAATTAAAACGTCGTGGAACATTCGAACAAATAGTCAAACTTACCGTCATCCGAGGATCGCCCCAGTTGCGAAGTTAAACGCTTTCTGCGATTTGGAACAGTCGTGCTGTTCCCCCCCCCCCCCTTCATAAAATTCCCGGCAGTAAGCGACCGTGGGAGAGCACAATCGATGCGTTTAAATGATACAGAATAAATGCTACATGGCAGAGCATTTGCATACAAACGCGGATATCCATTTCGGTCAAAGACCACCAACACCGAACAGCCGGCCCCTCGTCGGTCTAATTCATGGGGTTTCCATTTCACATGGGGGGGGGGGGGGCGAAGCTGAGCCCGACAATTTCATTGGTCGGACTCCTGAAATAGTGACAGCCCAAGTGTGGGTCCGGAGCCCACAGCACCTAACAAGGATCATGTGGTGGCAAGAGGTCTCGGGTGGGCTAGGGGCACATTTGTCCAACAGGGCCAGGGATGGGACCCCGGATGTTAATAGGGCCTTTTGCGTTGGACGGGGTCCTCTGAACTAACATTAGGCCTGAAAACTTATAGCAAAGGAGTCCAAATAAGACAATGGAAGGGCCCTGTGTGAGCCAGGTACCCAGTACCATATGAAGGGGGGGGGGGATGGGCTCCACTTCATTTCAACCCGTGGTCCGATGAGCCGAACTGGAGACCACGGCCTGTTTCATTGGCCCCCCTGCGCTGGTAAGGAATAGCTCTGCGCCAACGAGGGCCCCTTCGTCTATATGGGACCAGCCACTCCGATCAGAGGGCCTCCCACGTCCGGGAAGGAGCCGATGCATGATGCATCGCCCTGAGGGCCTCCGGATCGATCAGGAGTCATGGTCCGCCCTGTTGTTAGAATGACAGCCGCTGGGTATCCCGGCCTGGGATGGAGATACCCTTCGGCCACTGCATTAGGGAGGTAATGTGTCCCATAGTGTTCTTTCTACGAGGCCCCTGCCCGTGAAAGATAAGGGAAATGAATTGGTTAACACTGGTCAGCAGGTTATATTAACATAACAAACACATCTTTTATGAGGACGTCCATCCTTTTTTGGAATCGACTGGTGAAATAGCTAAATAGAGCGGTTTTGAGCATTGCCGCAAAAGAGCTCAGTAAACCATTACAAAGCAAATAGGACCAGAGCTTTTTTCGGTGCAGCCTTTTAATGCCTGGCTTTGTCATCTTAGCGACGTCTAAATACGTACGTCTAAATGCGTCGCGCCAAGGTGACTTGTCGCTTCGGCTTCGGTTAAAAGGAAAAAAATAAAGATAACGAAACAGCTTGGGCTTCTTTAAAAGTCAAAGGAGCCATATCCGATTCCTTTAGGAAGCCCCTTGACCAGTAGCCAGCCCTTCCTCACCCCAATGCCCCCTACCCCCCCCCCCCCCCCCCCCCCCCCCTTTTAAGGACTGGACTGTGCTCTTGGCTCCGCCGTCCCCTCTCCCACGCCCACGGCCATCAGTGACGCTCGCTCTCGGGGCTGAGACGACGGCCCGCGGCTCAGGGCGCCGTTGCCCCCCCCCCCCCTCTCACCCCATCTCCTCCCCCCCCCGCTTCGCCGTACAGAGCGACGGGCCGCCGACCTGGCGACAGCTTAACGACAAATATCCACGGCCGACGCGGCTGACATCTCCGTCCCCTCCGTCGACACGTCCGACTCAGCTCCGCGGGATTGGGCTAAACCCGGCTCGTCCTTGGGACCGGCTTCAGTCGCACTCCCAGGACGAGTCCGAGCAGTTGCCGCCTCCCGGCCCAACCCCTCTCGCCTCGTCGGGACCTTCAGCGCCATCTTATTGTGCCGTTGCCTGGGAGACGAAGCTGGAGTGCCGCTCTGCCGTCCTGGTCAGACACGGCCGGAGACGGTCTACAGCTGCCGCTGGCGGAGTGCAGGATTTCGAGCCGACACACTCGGGTCCGGGCAGGAACACACCGCGCCTGCCACGCTGTAGATCAGCGACGTGAACAGCTCATACCCCGGCCCGTCTCCGTTCACACACACACACGTCTCTGGCCCACACCGCTCCGGGATCCTGTGCCTGGAGACCTGTGACTGGGCCTACGTGACGCTCTCTGGTCAGAGACGTCGTATACAGATCTCTTTCGGGGCTCGCCGGCTGGGCATGCGTGTCACAGGTACGAGTCCAGCGTACGCCGTCGTCAGATGATGGTGACAGATCTGCGCCTGGCACTCTCCTGCTGGAGGGTACCGGCTGCTGGAGGCACAGGCACTCCCCGACTGGAGACGTCGATCACGGGTGCGCGTCGGCGGAGTGCCCGAGACCCTTGTCTGTCGGCCGCTGTTCCAGCTCGAGCCGAGTCGAGCAGCGGCGAGGGACGGTGCCAGGTGTGCGCCCCTCCGTGGAGGTGCCAGCGACGGACCCCACTGGAGCTGAGCGACGGACCTCGCCGTCTGCGCCGCAGTCCGCCCAGCCGCCATCGCCGCTCGACAGCAGGGAATACAGAGCTCCGCCCCGCTGGTACAGCGCAACTGCTGGTGCCAGTTGCAATACCGTGCGGACGGGGCATTGGTTGCCTGGTGCCAGCGGCGTCTCCTCGGGTGGGTTAGGTGGGTTCAGATGGCGTCTCAGGTGGGTTCAAAGTTTCGAGTTTTCTTTTTTCGGTCCTCACCCACTCCCATTGGACCCCAGACAGAAACATTTTGTTGCCGACGTTGTCAGATGTTCTAATATTTCATTTGTAACTCTCATCGTGATGGGGTTACAAACACAACCCCCCCCCCCCTCCTTAAGCCTACTGACAATACCCCCCCCGGCATGTCCTAAAATGGCGTCAAGTCTTCGGTAGCCTCCGCGTTACCCATTGCGCGTGATATGACAACGAAAACGCGTCCCTTGCATTTCTGGCTTCTGAGAAGCGAAAGTTTTTGAGGAGCTCCGCAAGGCCATCCACGGACCGCCCGCGCGGCGGACGGCAACCGGCGATTTTGCGGCCGTACGCGCCGGGCCGATGCTGTTCACGGAGCATTACACCACGAATGTTTGCTCAATTGAAAATTAAACACGACACACACCTATTAAATTCCACGTCACCACGGGGCATGGTTTCAGCATATCATATATATCAGCATGCAAAGCTGAAAACGGTAGGATTTTCAGGAATATTTCATCTTTGACCTGGCAAAGCGAGGCTATAAACCTAGCAGCAAAAACTTATTACCAATCGCGAATTCTCGTTGAGACCAATCCGCCGGTTTCTTCCGCTGGGCTCTATCTTAGCTTGGAAACGGCAAAAGGGACGGCCCCTCATCAGTCCGCACTAGGAAAAGTGGCGAATCAGGGCGAGTATTCAGCCAGCTCCTAAGTAACGAAACGGTAACGGTCGGTGACACAGATTTGCTTGCATAACAGCGCTTCTGCTGGACGAGACGCGCGGCAACCTCAACTGACATGAGTCTGACAATGCCCGGCTTATCCTTGGCAGTCACGGGGCCAGCCGTGCCGGCGTGATCAGCTCTGGAGGCGTGCGTGCCCACCGACCGCGCCAGACGAAAGGTCAGCCGCAGGCAACCGCGAGGTCACGTGCATCTTTCATCATAAAAATCGATGTATCGTTTTGGAGCAGCACGGTCCAACAGTGCCGGCTGTCACGGAATGGTAGCCCTTGATTACACGCTTAATTTCGGGTCGTGGCAAACCCCTTCCCGTCATTGACTTCTCACCTAAAACCAAGTGCTGGCGACCGACCCCTTCCTGTCAGTGATCTCTAACCTGGTGCCAAGCGGTGGCGACCGAATGCTTCCCGCCAGTGACCTCTGACCTGGCGCCAAGCAGTGGAGACCGACTGCTTCCCGTCAGTGACCTATGACCTGGCGCCAAGAGGTGGCGACCGACTCCCCGCCAGTGATTTTGAACCTGGCTCAACGCCGTGACGACAGACCTGTCCCCAGCAGCGACTTCTAACTCGGCCCAAGGCCGTGGCAGCCAACCCATCCTCATCAGGGCGATTTTTCACTCGGCCAAAATATCGACTGCAGATAGAATTTAGTAGACACCGAAGACTACTTTGAGCCTGTGGCTACGTCAAACGAAATTAACGGGAAGTGACATAGGACTGCAATAATTTTCAATGGGTGGGGCGTACAACAGACGAATTTAGTCAATGGGTAGAGAACAAAACTTAACGTTTCCAAGTTTCAGCACACAAATCTGATCAGAATAAATTTGTAATACACTAAATCAAATCTGATCAGAATAAATTTACGCACTGTGTTGGTCGGGTGGTCTTGCTCCCCTTTTGAACTTCTATACAATGAGTTAAAATGCACTTGTCAGTCCCATGACTCGTGCAGTCCCATTACGTTGGTATCTACCTGATATTTCTGCTTCAGTAGAGAACACACGTTATTCCAGCCGATTAAGCTTATGTTCACAGTTGCAATTTACAGCAGTCATTTACAGCTGGAAGCTATAATGGAAACGCATGTTGTCAGAGCGTTTTGACTGCCATTTGAGATGACGCAACGTCGTCAGCACAATTTATCAGACCTCAGAAAACATAAACACCCAGCGTTGTAATGACACCGCGCAAGGCGACGCGATGATAGGTTGTTATGTACTGTCACGGACTCCACTAAAGCACGTTTCACCGTATAACAAAAGGGCCTCCTGAACGTGCACATCGGTATGACGGCCGGTGATTGTTGGAATCCAGCAATGCCCGTATGTTACTTACATCGGTCGCCCGTTGGAAACACAATTACAGCACCATCAAAGGCCTCGAGGGCTGCATTATTCACATGCAATGAGAGTAGCAGTCAATCTCTAACGCAGCTTGCACATCATGCTATGTGCAGTAACTACCCCTCCTTGGATGAGATCGGTTTGTTTCCCGCATGTCCGGAGTTTGGGCTGGAGTCCATATATTTCAGAGAGATTCCCTATTGTAATTGGAGGCCAAAAAGATACTGGAGAGGGGCATAACAGTGTATACCGCGACGGACCAGGACTTAAGCAGTGAACATATCGGCAACGAATAAATCTTATTCGTTGCCGATATGTATAAATCTTACTCTTAGCCCCGGAGAGATGCCCGGAGCTAAGAGTTCGGTGGCCTCGCAGCCTGGCCAGCGTTTTGCCGACGACCTGATGCGAGACTCATCGGCGGAGATCATCGACATGTGTCAGCGAGTTTCTCCCGCTACGGCTGTTTAAGATAAACCGATGTCAAGTATACCCTTGGACGCCTCCCGTTCTCTAGAGAGTTTATCACTGTTTATCGAATGTTTTTGGAAGCCTACTGATTGGGTTCGTTGTAAAATATCGACGTAGTTTTCAGTCGTTGTAATGTGAGTTTGCCCTTCAGCTTTTCGTAACCGCGGGCGTCAGGTGTCCTTTCCACCCGCAGCAGTCTGTCTCGCCCTCCAAGACCGCATCGCATCGTGCGCTATATCAGTAGGTATCTTGATATCGTGTGCCCCAATTTGACGACAAAAAGCAAATTACACATGACGTGTTGTGCAGCCGTAAAGCACAATAGCATGATCGCACAAAGCAATGCATGCGTCAGGACATTTGGTTTATGGATCCGTATAGTGCAGACCCCAGTGCTAAGGCTGACCTAGTTTCATCGGGCGGCGCCGGCCGTACGTCCGGGCCGCGTCAGCCTCGGGGCCCGGGAGGCACGGGCCGAGACCAGGACAGTCAGCTCACCGTCTAATATCAGGAGACGCCACAGCCGGCGACGAGTCGGCGGCGGCCGACAGTCGCCCCGTACCGCTGGCGTTGGTACAGGCTGACTCCGACCGCCGCGCGCGCGCTCCCCACACCTCCCGCACGCGCCGCCTCTGCGCCGACACTGGCTGGCGTCGGCGTCAGCGTCGGCGCCGACGCCGCGCAGCGTCAATCGACGCGCCGGTCGGTGACGCGGCGGCGACGGCGGCGACGACGCGACAGGGACGCCACCTGACAGCGGCTGGGCGGCGGCGGGCGCCATCTGACGCCCCCCCCCCCCCCGTATCGTACACGCTGATCTGCCCCCCCCCCCCGCCCCAGACCAGCGTGGTGGTCGCAGCTGAGTGACGCGTGTGCCAATGCAGGTGGGACGTCTTTGCCACAAACCTGACTTCTCAGGCAGGCAGGCTTTTCCTCGATCGACTGCTGTCCGGGAGGCGGCAGTGACTGGAGAGTCTCCGGGTCACGGGGTAAGCGCCGCGCATGATCGCACCACGGGGCTTGCGGCGCTCTCTCTCGCCTCTTATGGAGGCTCGGGTCCGATTACTCGTCACCAGCGCACGGCCTCGCTCTGTGCCACCGGAGCTGTTTCGGATCAGCTGGGTCCGAAAATCGGGATAGGCCCACTGTAGCACGCGTACTCTGGCAAGCTTACGGACAGTTCTAGAGAGGTTTAGAGGGAGCAGAAAATGAAACCTCTGCCACTCGCATACGGGGCATTGCGTACTTCTGGCGATTCAGGTGCTGCACCAATACAACGGGCATAGGTCCCTACAAAATTTATCATGAAAGTAACAGTCTAAGATATATACATCCACGAATGCATCCATGCGTGCACCTGTGCTGATGCTCGGGCAAGTTCTTTTCAGTTCACCTCTCAGCTGAGACACAGTCAGCTGGCCAGATGCATGGCCTCAGCTACATATAGGGCGTGGGGGAGGGGGCACGCCTTCCATATTTTCCGGCAGGTTTAATTAAAAATGTCGATTCCCCACATTTAATTCCTAGCGGAGCCAATGTTTCATTCTCGTACACGTGGTTTGTCCTAAGGACATTTCCTGATTGTTCCGGGGAATGAGCGTATTTCTGCAGAAAATGATGTCGGATTTAGAGACCTTTAATTCACACCTCAAAATTTAAAATAAAACAAAATATTCCGCCGATTCCAAGGTAGGCGTATCACCGTGAACAATCGACCGGACAATCGGCCGTCTGCAGCGGACTCAGCTGGCGCGCCGCCGGGACCGCCGGCGGACCCATCTAGAGCGCCTTACGTTGTCGCCGTATGATTTGGCGGATGTGGAACCAATGACGACTGCCGCTGTCGCTGACGACGTTTTCCATTCAACTGGCAGGCAAATACCATCACAGTTACGATTGTGCAGGTGATTGTGATTGTGTGGCAGATACACTTTCCGCTATTGAGGGGAACGCGTGTCAACTTCCATCTGGGTCACCCTGTACTATCCAAGCGGCTATATATTTCAGACTATTGTTCTTTTTCCAAATCCAGGTGCTGCCATGAGTAAAATTTGACAAACGTTTGCAGAATGGCCTACCATATGAAGGAGTTGGCAGGACAAAGTTTGGCTACTGGTTTTGCACGGGCGGCGCGAAAAAGCAACCCTGATAAAAACCTGATAAAAACCCTGGCACCATTTTTACCATATGCCGCTTGGTCGCATTTGTTTGTGGGGTTGTTGGTCCAAGTAAACTTAACACGCTGCGTTTTAACGTTTTAGATACTGGGCGCCTCTTTTCGGAAGACGCGGGAAGCCTTAGCCTTGCCTAGCCTTCTGTGGTAGTCTAGCGTAGTCTGCGACGTAGCCTTATTAAAATGCAAACATAAGCTCTGTCCATTTCCTTTAACACTGTATCTTAGCGGGCTTACCACCAGGTTTAAATAAGTTACAAATGTCTTTCATTGTAAATGTTCGATCTGCTTGTGAAGGTAAACATTGGTTTGAGCGGCCGTTTAGGCAGTGTGCGTATATTTAAGGTGGACTGAAATTCAGTTTTTAGACCAATGGCAGGCCCGTTGACGAGTGACGTCAGAACTGCTTCAATATAACAGCGTTTGATAGCCATGGACCTCCGTATGACGGATTATTGTAGGCGATATCCCTGGGCATATAAGTGATGTATTCTCTCGTTGACAAGCTGCATATTTGTTGTCCTGTACCCCGAGTAATTCGGGTATTTTAGTAATAGTAATTCCCGTTCCGATGAACAGGAGCTGCCCGGCCGCTTCAGAGTTTGGCGATGTTGTCCGCTAGATCACGCGTAAAATTTGATTCGCTTGCCAGGAATAGCACCACCAAGTTGCGCAGTTGCAAGACAATTTAGGCCCATCCATGTGGAAGTCGCTGAGGAAGAATAATGCAAGAAAATTCCCGGCTAGGAAACATGGCGTACACATCCGTTGTAAAGTAAGTCAACGCTACGCACAGAACATCTTGACTAGCCAAAATACGGCAAGCTGGCTGAATTTCCTGGTGCAGTGGTGAGCACGCTGGACCCTTGGTATCCTAAGGCCTTAATTCGCATTCTAGAGGCGAATCCAGATTTTCAGCAAAATCCACTTAACATTCTGTCAAGCTGTACAGCGGCCTGGTGACTAGCTAATGCACGGCTGAATTGCCGAGGAACGACGCACGAACATTCACAACAAGAACGTCCATCATTCACGCATTTATCTGTAACCAGGTGGGGGGAATGAAGAACACCCCGGCTAGCAGTCAGTGTCATAAATTAATCACATCGCTACAGCACAATGGTTGCTATGCTGGACCACCAAAGCTGACTTTAATTCTCAGCTGGCGGACCCATGCTCCCGCATAATCAGGTGAGTAATTTCGTCGAGCCGCGCAATGGCTAAGCGGTTCTGTGCTTCGTTCCAGCGCGTGCTTTTATGCTGCCAGCGGGGCGTTAGATATCGTGAATTCTGAATCGACGTCCTGCCAAGGGTCTTGATCTTCAGGCCAAATTTGTCATGACTAGGGAAGATAACGTAATGCATCGTCTGATAGCAGACGTTCATCCTCATGCACCAAACCTCGAAGCGCCGTGCCATTACAGGGATGCTTCTTGGTACTATGCCATAGCAACGGCCGATCCATGGATTCTTTATGAGATAGGGTATCTTTACAACTAGATTAGCCGTTGCGACTAATGTAGTTGGGCTTTCTCGACCATACTACAATGTGGCTTATCTAGTAGCTCAAGGATTTTCGAATAAGGCTTTTGTCGACCATGCGAGCTCCTTGAACAGCTGCAGGCCACCACAGTAACGCGTTCTGCAGATCACTGTACCGCCGAAGTGATGAACGGCACGCATTTGCCATTGCTGATGTATTTGATAGAGATGTATGGCTACGCTTTGCGTCCAAGTCCAGTGTTCTCAGATTGTTTACGGTGCTGACGAGCCGTAACAAATCATTATCGGAATGCACCTTTTTCGGAGTACAACATATATGTTCCAGTATCTGTTTACTGCTGACTGGGCGCAAAATGACGACTGCATGTCAAACCCCCTCGACGACCCCCATGACGACCCCCTCCCCTTTCAAAACGATATAATCAGTGCTGTTGTCTTTGCCTTATAACGGGTGAGTTCCCTTTTTTGGAAAAATTTGAACCCTGAAACCAAGGCTGAATGGATGCTGGGATCACGGTTATTGTCATGAGTTACCGCAAATAAGCTCTGGGCAATCTGTATACAAAACAAGCCTCCCTCATCTATTTTTCAAGTTTGAAGTAGGAAAAGGGCGTTCTTTCACGAACATGTGGTGCGCGATACTATCTCGAAACATGCGCAAGGCAACTCTGGCGGTTGAATTGTCTTAATTAAAAAATCTGGAGATCAGAAGGCATGTTCGACGCACCGGAGAAGGTCGCAGGCCAGTGAGCATGACGTAAGGAGCCAGACGAGGGTGGTGAAGGCATTGAGGGAAGAGTTGACGTATCGCAACGCCTACTAGCAAAGTTTTTTTTTGCATATTGCAGTCAAGTGTCAGGAAAGCGTATCAGGAAGAGGGACTCAAGCACAGAGGGCGAGCTAAGGCACAACAATCTTTTGGGAATCACAAAGGCGTAATGACCTGCGGCCGACCTTATCCCGAGGACCAATGTCCAGCAGACCGGCCAAAGATACCGTGATGAACGACCAATCAAATTACGCCCATCTGACACTGAAATGCTGGGAAATGCGGGGTTTCATACATCACCAGGAAAGCATGTTCTCCCTGACGTAGGACCGAAGCGAGGAAACTCGTACCCACGTGAGCTGCTATGTGCAGCTGGCTGGAGAGATGAGCCCACGCTGCACTTCCCAGCACCGACCAAAAGAGAATATGTCGAGTTTTACCAATAAGGTAGGACATTCGGGAGGCTGGCGAGTGAAACTGGACATGGAGATGAAAGCCAGGATCCGTAAAATCGTCCGTGTACTTAACCTGGAGGTGCTGCGGCAGGATGATGGAGAGGGTGTCACGCACGTTCGCCTTACAGACAACCCCGGTGTCACAGCTCTACAGCATTGATCTTGTGATCTCAATAAAAGATGTGTTATTTTTGATCATTTTGTTCTGTGTGTAGGCTGACGTTTTGTTTTCACAAGTATCTAGACATTTCTAAAAAAACATAGCGCTCAATCGCTGTGCGGAAAACGTGAGTGTCGTCATCTTGGCCATGGCAACGAGGCCCCGTTCGCCTGTCTACAAACAGCGCACGGTTTACAAAAGAAACAAAAGCGCTGCCGACGGGCGGTAGACATTGTTGAAGACACGTTTAACTGCATCGTTTCTGGAGGAATTACGACAACGGAAGCCGGCACCAGTCATATTGATAGGAGTTTTCACAAGATTCCTCAATATAGGCCGGCTGACGTTCTGTCGCCCATGTCGGCGTGCAGAACCTGCCCAGGGCTCAAGTGCCAGCGGCTGATTATATCAGATTGTTAAGGGTGCTAAGTGCAGTTTGAAACTTGGGCCACCCGATCCTGATCGCGAACAAGTCTCGACTCGGCTTGTTAGCTGTTCTTCATCCAGTCATGGCGCCTGAGGTTCGAACAGGCTCCAGCACTCCTTCAGCACACAAAGCCTCCGGGCGGACTGCACCAGCATCGTCCGGTGGTCGGGCGGGAAGTGTTTTTTACACGTTGCCAACTTGGAGTGCACTATCTCTGCCTGTTTTCGGCACAAAAACGGCATTTAAATCAATCTGCGCAGTTTTCACGTGCGGTTACATGCCTAGTCAAGTGAGATCTTCGCATATCCATTCAGTGTCAAGAACGTGAAAAGTGGCTTGAATAGAAGCCGCTTGTTGCTGCCGCCTACCAATATCTAGATGCGAGGAAGGCCACGAAAAGCGCATTTCCCAACCGCTGAAAGAGATCGACTCCCACACATCGCCGTAGGGCTAAAGATACATTTTCACAGAAAGCGAGTAGTGAACCACGTGCCGCCCCATCTACGTACGTATTGACGTACTCATCTCTTGTGTATTGGCTGCCTCTTCGGCGTAGTTTTCGCATGGGTACGTGAAATCTTGATCAGCTATTTGCACCGGTGCTAGTAGTTGTTTGAATGACACGCCCCTTTTGAAACGAAAAAGAGCATGTAGATGCGTCTTGCAACCTATCGATTCCGAAAAATCAACGTCGTTTTTCCTGTCATTGTTGGCCGATCTTTTTCGGCCCATAACGAAGTATAGGTGGCCTCGACCTCAAAGGGCATCACGGTCGCAACTAACGCCTGACAGTCATTTTGATCAGGCTATAGATTTACATGGGCCAGTTCGATAACCAAAGAGATGACTTAGCCGACACCACCTGGTCCACTTTACCAACCTCGGTCGAATGCGGTTATCCCTTCTGATGAAAAACTATACTCTGCTATCTCAAAATTTAAATATTGGATTAGAAAAACTCAAACCAAACCATATACACTCGGTTATTTCAGTAAAAACGCCGCGTGGACCTTGGTTACAAAATCATGAAATCCCTGCTAGTCCTCCTGCTTTCAGAAAATTTTGGGACGCTACCGACCGTGTCATCGTGCTAGTGCGCCGTTTGTAATCCAACACCAAAATAATTGTTCGGTGTCGGAACCATTACGCAATATTAACACCTGTCGAAAGCCAGGATCAGGTTAAGTTCAGGCCAGGAAAAAGCTGGTTGAAGTTATTCATGTGCGTACCTTATTCTTTTGTCCTATCCTCTTATCCTATTCACATTAAACAACAATTTATCGACATGGTATCATAACTTAGCAAATTCGTATGCAACGGTCCTCTCCATTCAAAAACGCATACATATGCATTAAAAATGCAACGCATTTTAATCAGACGTTGAGTATCAGGGCTATGCTGCATAGGCTATCTAATCTAAAAAACGCTTTTAATTTATAGGAAAAAAAATTTGAGCTGTCAGACGAATAGCTAACTTCACATGCTTTTCAGTTTTTGAGTTTGTTTACTGGCAAATAAATTCCTTTTGTGATTTGCTAAATGATACAGTATTACAAATGGCGTACTTCATACAAAAAATCCTAAGACTCAGGAGCTTATATAAAAGCAGCGTAGCGCACAAAATGGCTAAACTCGTGTTCAGGTGCCCAGCCAACTGCCGCCGCTGGACCTCGGCATCCACCCGGCCTTAAGCTGGAGCTGCGCCTGCTCTGCACAATGGCGCAGGCCCGCGTGAGTAACGACAGGGTTCAGCACCGCTGCGTTCTGCTGTCAGCAGTAAATTTTTCTCGAAATTGTAGCCCATAGGTGGACTGCGGCCGGCTGGGCGGCACCGCCCGCGCCGAAATTGCTATTGACACATAGTGATATTTATCGCGACACCGGCTGGCCGCGCGCGTACTCGATCCAATATCTGCTGCGCATGTTTCAAGGCGGCACAGCCAAATACCACGCGTACGAAGGCCTTGACGTGCTGGGGCGAGTCCGCAGGTACCCACATCAGGCGGGTTAGTCAGTCGATTGGGCACAACATTTCGGGAAATCTGGATACGCGTGTGGGCGGGGGTAGCCGTTTTACCAAATACGGGTATCAGCACGGTTACAAACATTTTTACAACATTCTGACTTCTTTAAATGCAAAATTTGTCACACTCAGACTGCACAGAAAAACAGAAACAGCCCAGCGTAGAATAACGAAACACCAAGTTCATAAGAACCTCGCTTTCCAAAAACATACCAGCACAAAATTTGTAGAATAATTGTCCGGGCGCGGAGTAAATGTTAGCCGTAGGCCAGACATGCACCAAAACCAGGCATCGCAAAACTGAAGCCGTCAACTTTGCAATGAGCAGAGTCAAGAGAGATCATTATTCCATCCTTGGCAAACACCCGTATACTTTGCCAACTTCGGGGCGTGCAGTGACACACACGTGGACAATGGGCGTTACTCCTCTCCCTAGACGCATTACTCCTCTCCCCACGACGTCTAGGGAGAGTTCAATGACTTCATTGACTTTGATCGTCGTCGAGCGGCAATCCGAATCAACCTAGCAGGTTGGGCCTAGTGGGCACAGGCGTGGGTATGTGTCCACCCTGCTGTCTCGAGACAGAACGGAGACATAGAGATAAATAGATCATTGCCCGGTGGGTCATGTTAGATCACCATCATTTTTATTCTAGATTCCATACAGTCGACGTGTGAATCGTCTCTGTCGTTTCGATCTTTAGCTAACGGATAGTTTTGTAAACCACAATAATAGCCCTGATTACTTGACATGAAACTCCGGCGAAGCAAGCAGGCGCGCTGGCCGCTAGCGAATCTTACAAGGGGTGATACGTTCATAGACCGCATGGTCTCAACTTATCCACGTCGTTTCTAGATGCCTCAGACTAGTAACGTCTTTCTTACAGCAGAGCAGTCTGTCAGTGGGCATTCCTAATATAATAAACGCGCCATATCGTAAAATCACCCCCCGCTCCGCATGAGTCCTCCAAGGTTGAAGATTTGAAAAAGCGCGCCCCCGCGCTGTCCACGATTCTGAGTCTAAGGCAACCAATCAGCGTTGGGATCGCAACAGCTCCATATTTGCCGACTGATCGCTGTCGAGCATTCACCTCCAAGTTGCAGAAGTCTTAAATTTGACTACGAGGCAGCTCTTTCGAATGCGGCTATGCTGCCATATCAAATATGGCCGCATGAGACGAATTCTGGCCAAGCGGTCATGACTTCATACTCGCAGTATAATTAAAGTTTCTCAAATGTGATATGCGCATGTTTGACCCTAATACACAAAATATGTCTTCCTGCATCTCATAAGTGCAGCCTTGGATTCATAGCTGGGATATTTTATATCATGAGCTATCTTGTCTCCATACTTCTAACAGATTAGTTCACCACTAAATCGTAGCGCAATCGATTGTTCATTGCCGGAGTATCGAGAAACAACAAAAGTCATCGTAACTAAACTAGAATATGGTTGCGTTAATACAATTTCGCCACGGCTTGATGCTCTTTCGAGCTTGGCCTACATAATTTCACCACATTTTGTTGTCCTTCCGATTTTTGCTACAAAATTTAGCGACGCTTTGATGATCTTTGGATTTTAGCCAACATTTTCGGCCAAATGGCAACCAATTATTGCTTGAAGTAAACTGTACACTGTCTTCGTTACTTACTAATGCCGTTTCACCTAGGACAATAAGTCGTCGGGCCAGTTACATTCAAAGGCCAAGTATTTCTAAAGACATGGGAAATTGAACCAATTGTCGGTTGAGCGCATAGTGTACAAATGTTCCAGGACAAACTTGAAGCAGTCCCCTATGACGATTTTTCGGGGTAAGCATGTCCCATTAGGCAAAGAAGTGACTTGGCCAAGCCGACAAACGGACAAAATCGACAACTTTGCAACTAGAAAGCCTAATATAAAAGGTGAGTGAATGTCAGCTTATGCCAGTGAATAGCCGTCAGTGTCAACTTACAACATTCAGCTTAGGCCAGTGATTTACGTCTGACATCAGATGGTGACGACATTGTGTAAAGGCTAACCAGACAAAAGTGCAAACATAATAGATTATGTATTATTAGCGAATGTCATACGCCACGGTGGTTTGGTCCGACAAAACCTAACCAAAGCTCATATGGGCCATTGAGCTTTAAAGACGTGGACGCCCATTTTTATAGTTCTTTTAAAACTTGCGTGTAACTTGGCACGAACAGTATCAGGAGCGTGGCGCGCGGCATGCTGCAGCGTTTCCAAGAAGTGTCAATGAGTGGAGGGATTAGCCCCCTAAGGCTTTTCCCTAAGGCTTTTCCTCCTAATGCTTTTCCCTTCTGGGGCGTCACGCCTGCGGCTTACGAGGGATGAGCAGCTCCGCCTCTACCGGGAGCGGCAGACTCCACCTTCGCGACGAAATTGTCAGGCTGCCTTTACATTGTGGGGCAGTGATTGTGTCGGCGTGTTGCCAAAGGCCGTACATCCAAGATGAAAAACGGTCTCCGTCTCTCAGAGGAATGGCCTCGTCTTCGTGGGGATGGAAAGGTCCTTCCATACGGGGGAGGCAAGTAAGGTCTCCACGGGCTATGCCTGTACAGAACAAATCAGGTTGTTGCTTTACAGTGATGTCACTTCGTTTTTACGTCGTCTTTGTGGAGATGAGGTAGCTTCGTTTATATTTCTCATGAACGTGGATGGACGAGAAAGAAATCCGCTTCGCTTTGGTCAATTCGCTTGACATGGACATGACATGATATGATAATACGCATGCATATGCAAACACGAAAACAGATAACGCTCGCCTTCATCTAACAATGCGCACTGTTGAGCGCAGGACGTGACGACGCTTCAGGAAGCATAAAGGGTCATTTATTCGTAAGCCCCAAGAGGAATGGTTAATGGTATGGATAGTACGACAGTTTCCAAGTTTTCGCTGAACTATTTGATGCGATCTCTAAGCCTGCTCAAGTTTCAAGGTCAAGAGACATGTTCCAAGGAGTGTCGTTGCTTCTTATACTACATTTCTAAACTATATTTTTGGAACAAGTTGGCACTGTAGAGAGAGATGTGCACACACACACACACACACACACACACACACACACACACACACACACACACACACACACACACACACACACACACACACACACACACACACACACACACACACACACACACACACACACACACACACACACACACACACACACACACACACACACACACACACACCACACACACACACACACACACACACACACACACACACACACACACACACACACACACACACACACACACACTGATGTATATATATATATATATATATATATATATATATATATATATATATATATATATATATATATATGCATTCAGTTACACTGTTTCCTCATTTTTGTCATGAGTGGCGCTGCTTGACCGAGAAGTTTGAAGCCTTGAATACCTGAGCGAAAACATTTAGTTCGAATACACGTCGTCTTTACATGGAATGGCAAGCTCTTCCTTTCGGGTCATCCCACGACAAATCAACCGCGGATAAGTGCATTTCAGCACGGCACCGCCTTCACAGTTGACGGTAACTGTCCGACTAAAGCCCGATTTTACAAGTTATAAGAGCCGTAGGGAGAAGCGATAGTGAACTAAGTGCAGTTGAAAATACCCGCTGACGCCATTACCTATTTTTCAACTCGCTCTAGCGAAACGGCTTGTGAAGTATCATGTTTGGAAAAAGTGCATCGGAAAGCTTAACAGCTATATTTTTTCCGAGAAATAGATCAACATTACATTCAAGGTCCTTTGAGGACGTATGTTGACCTAGTTTGAGGTTTGGCCTCAATTATTGAAAACATGGTTCCTTTGGTTTCCTGAAATTCATTTGCAATTCAGGACCAATTCAGAGTTGTTTAGCCTAAAACAAACCGATGTGTTCTCTTCTAGATTGGTTGGAAGTCGCATCTGAGCATTGGCGGATCACGCACGGCGGCACACCACGAGCCGACCAGCCCGTATCGGGTGACCGGACGTCATCCATCCCGAGTCACGTCCATAGACAGCATTTCAAGTACATTTCAACGGCACGGTGGGCAGCCATATATCACCAGTTCCAAAGCCATCGTTTACAACAAGCTATGTTGCTGTTCATTTGCAGATGATGGCCCATCTTAGTGGAAAACGTAAAATGAGCGGGTTCAATTCCTTCGTTGTGTGTTCTGCACCGTAGGTTTCGTTCAACTCAGTCGTTATAATCAATCATTCACACTGCAGTCATCTATCACGGGATTACTTCAAACGTTCGAGCAGTTATGGCCATTGATGCAAATGCAGCTGAGATGAGTCTCCCTGGGGTCGATGACTGAAGCTGGGCATTCCCTTCAGCGCTGGTACATTTTTTGCATTTGTTTTCTAAATGCTGCTTCTTTTTACGGATTTATCAGCTGTCATGTAAATGAAACCTATGTGTACCAATGGAAATGAAAAGGTTGGGTTCATCTGCGTAGATCACAAAATAAAATACGTGATTATTGGTAGGAAGATAGTGCGCGCACAATACATGGTCCAAGTAATTGACGTGCTATTAGATACAAACCGTCCTCGCTAGTGTACGTGCATATGCACGGCAGATAAGCCAGGACTGAGCGGATAAATTTGTACCGCTCCGTGTTGCGCCCCGTAGAGCATTTTGTGAACTGTGTCCGTAACTTGTCTGTTCACAGATCGGCAACGTGGTCGTTGCAGTTGCAAAACATATCCCGTGGCATCACGATTTGATAATTTTCTAGGCATTACAGATTTCTATATACTGTCAGACGTTTAACAGTGGCCCCCACTTCGGTGCATGGGCCTTTCCCATGAAAGGTCAAAAGGAAGTGCAGCACACGCTTAAGGCCCAAAGCCTATGTATTGTGGCACATGCCGAGGAAGTTACATTCGTTTTCTATCAGGTTACGCAGAAAAGATAAAGTGATGAACTTGTTCTGTACTTGGATGAAGCATGTTCAGTGTGGGCAACACCTTTCCTACCGAGTGTACACCGTGACTGTTAAATGGGTTTAACTATCACTGATGATACAGATAATTTTGCTGACGAGGTCATTGGTCGTTTTGAAGCATACCACGAATGGATGTATGTTGTTACAGGGAATGTTCCACTTTTATGCGTGGTTTTGAACTGAAATAGCCCTCTTGAGGACGTTTTGATGCAGTTCACGGCCATGCCCTTTTTAAGATCCAAAGCCCCCTGGTTCCTGAGCTACATGCCCGCAAAAGTGGCCAAAAGTTTTATTGAGGGACTATTTCAAATCCACCTCGGCAATGATGATGTCATAGAAACGTCATACGATCGCCGTGATGTTACAAGTTGCTTTCTGCTTATGGTCAAAAACAGCATGACATCTGATACGTTCGCAAAAGCGATGATGCGGCATATATGATTCAATTCAAGGAAGGTGATTGGCTGTTAATAAGATTTCACTACTGAAGGCGTATCGCGAATGTAAGCGTGAGTACTTTCGGGTTGTGCGGTACTCCTTTTTTCGGGTTGTGCGTTTTTCCTTTTGTCTAGGCCATGGGTCAAAATTGCAAAAAAATGCCACTGTCTGCAAAAAAATACGAAACAGAAAAAAAACAATGGCGCTCTCCCGAATCTTTATAAAAAAGACGCGTCGGCAACTCTGTCTTTTTTCTCATGCTGGTGTTTTTTTTCTTCTCATATATTCCTTACGGACAGCTCGGTTGGCGCCGTGTGCACCGGAGCAAAGAATCTTGCGATGGTTTATGGGTAAGCAAGGCATTAGAGAATTGGGGAAACATTACAGTAATTATATATATATATATATATATATATATATATATATATTGCTGAATAATTAACGCATATTGCACGACAAACTTAAGTCTTCAAGACAAAATTGCGTTCAGTGCAACCTCTTGAGCTGCATTACCATGAACACCCGCTGGGACTTTGTTTAGAAGGGAGCTCACGGTGAAATGCGGTGTTATGACAAGAAACCAGTGCGGGAATTGTCAGAATACCTGCAATTTGATAATGTCGCGAGCTGTGAAAGTGTGGAACCACACATATTTTACAAAAGAGTGTGAATCAGGACTTGAAATGGGTGTGATCACTGATGGTGTGTGCCAGTGGCTTGCATTGATCTTGATGTGATGGGAAGTACGCGCGCGAGGTTTGTACTTCTGAAAGAGAGCATTGTTTTGGTATTCTTTGAGTCCACTGACTCCAAATAAAATGTGATGTATCGATACCTGCCTCTATGTCTATGTTCGTGTTTGAACTGGACAAGACGGTGAAGCTCGTAAACTGAAAGAAACACTAGCACCTATGTTGCAGGGGTGTCTAACGACAATTTGCTGCTTCAGTATGATCTTGCTAACATTCTGAGCCTATTGAAGCATTACAGCATGCAATTAATTCATTGCATGCCATTATAATAGCAACCCATTTTGGCAGTAGGGGCTGGTCTGCGCAGCTCCTTAACGCACATGCTCTGTATAAGCTCACATGATACAGCTTTGCAGAATTGCCTTTCCTGAATGAAATTAAATTATGAATTTTGTATGTAGGCAAGCATTGCTTGTGTGATCAATGTCATAGTCACTGCAACTTGTGAGATGATGGGTGCTTGGAAAGGTGGAGAAGTATTGCTGTTGGCTTCTTGGATAGCACTTAATAATATTTCATCATGAGCCTTGTGTGCATCAGCAGGTTTACCATTTCCTTGCGTTTTGCCAATCTAACTATAACTACATGCACTTGTTATGTCTCCAGAGTAATGCATGGTCAGCAGGTTTGCAGTGCCATTTCACTTTTTTTAATTTATGCATGACTGGTAGCAACTTATTTAACAACGCCAAGGGGACTATCAACAGTGAGAATGCTGTTGAACCACAACGGTTATATAAGGGTTCTCTAGTAAGTGCATAAATAATCTTAAGCAAAACAATACATTTTTGATAATTCAACCGTACCATATTTACCATAGAAATAACAATGTTTGGCAATCAATTCGTATCAATGTTACAGGTTTGTTCATTTTGGCATCCAACCACATTTCCAGTTACAAATAATAGAGAAAGCAACTAAAGTGCATATCACATGACATCAATGTCAGGACTACAGCATTGCAGGCAAGGATAAGTCGACAATAAAACGTTCACATCTCCAACAGTCCTTGGCACGTTTGGATACGAGATTCATGACAGTCTCCAAAGCATATCGTGCTTTGATATTAATAATCTGACCTAAAAGCTGGCGATCGCTACGTTGTGTATGTCAACCAGCCCGCTAAAGCTTCACTTACGACCAGTATCAAGACAAAAAATATACAAACAAGCCATTGACTAATCCGCCGCCCAACCCAGCGCCGGTGTCAGGAATGGCTTGTTGGCGTCAACTTTCATGCGTTTCGATGTATTTTTTTAGGTCAGGCTGCCAGATGCTGTACTGTCAGGTACTGCTGTCGTCACAAAACTATTCAATGACACCATCAAACAGTGACGTAGTGGGGCGCATGTTTATAAACTTTGACATTTTGCTACTTAGAGTGTTTTTTTTAAGCTTGAAAGTTTACCAACAGTTAGATGTAAACTTTTTCCGTCATATCTAATGCTTATCTCAATACCTTCGAATGTGGAGCATTCCCTTTAAGTCGCTACTTGCTTGAGTGTTTTCCAAACGGCAGCCATGGACTGTGTCTTGCACCATCAAACGATTGTCTTTCTTAGCCAGCCAATGACAAATGGACCAGCGTTCTGTCGCGCCTCTTATGAGAGCACTTAACTTCCTTCGTCCCTTCCTGAGCCGTTGTATTTTCAACAGACCCCCATGCAACGGCGAACAGTTCATTCACAAGCGCAGTGCCTTTGCCAACCTGGCAAACAAGTTAAAAATATTTTTTTAGGGTTTGTGCTCCACTCTTGTATTCAAAGAACTGCACATAAATGCCGCCATTATCATTACTGCACTCGATTAAAGCACGTAGTCTTGACGGAACACGCTCATCCCGTCCGTTGAGCATTCGTATCGATAAATAAATAAAATACTCCACACAAACGGATGAAAATTTGTCCAGCCACAGACAGTGTTTTGCTTAGCTGTTCCACGTTGCGGTTTCGAATCATCATCGCGAGAATCTTGAATCATGAACCAGCCGCGAATCGCGGGATCATGATCACGCAATCTGCGCTCCCACATCCGTGCCTGACCTTACCGTTGCCACCTGCCGTCGATCCGGACCACCGTTGCCACCTGCCTTTGATCCGGAGCATGCATGTGTCCAGAGATTCTGTGTCTCCGACACACCCATTCGTTGACGGAATTGCATCAATGCCTGAATTGGTGGATAACTGTGCTTTTTCCAGCCAGCTGTATTTGATTTATTCCTTACCTCTAACACACCATTTAAAGAGAAATTATTCTCGAGAAAACTGTCGGCGATTTCGCACAAACTTCTGTTTGCTCCCATGTGCTTAACTGGTCAGGTGGCTCTACAAATGCATTCAGCTTGGGACGGCATTTCTGCATATTCGTAACAAATCAACAATCTAACAAATGTTGTCCGGGATGATGGCGGATTGTTTGTACCACGCTCGCTTTAATATCGCTGCGCCACGCAAACATTTTGTTCTCCTCTTCTTCAAACAATTTCTACCAACTTTTGTGTCGAACATTCCCTGGAGACACTGGCGGGAAGAAGCAAAACCACAGGTCTTCAAATCACAGACCTCCCGGCAATACGGCTCTAGACGCTGTTCCTCTCTTGGGCCTCGGCCTGGTTTACTCAAAACCAGCGTCGAATAAGATGCGCGCTTTATCGAATTTCATGTGTGCGGTTCCAGCGTGCTGGGCCCGCACACAAGGCAACCTTACTCCGGCGTAAGGGCAGCTTGGAAAACATAAAATAACTTCAGACCTGTTGTTCGTTTTTATTCATGCTGAGCACCAGCTCACCTATATCGATGGTTATCGATGTGCTGTGAGGACTTGGAGCGAACAACGTTGTCATCAACGCGACTCGTGATGGACGACAGGCACGTAAGGTCTTAACACTCAGCGTGAGCGCTGATTCCAGAAATCCATCCATTCAAATGTTCGGATCGAACTTATAAAAAGCACGCACCTGTCATTCAGACATTGTTCCTGAAGTTCCTGAAGAATGTCTAAGAGACTAATTTCAAGGTTGAAACGAATGTTTTCAAAGCCACCTAGATAACACAGCAGTAATAACCTTATTCATCGGAGAAAAACCAGGAGAATGGAGAAATAGATTGGTGAGCCAATCGCGTCCTGTCACCCGATACCGGCTGGCCGGCTCATGGCGAGCCGCCGTGTGTGATCAGACAATGTTAGAGTTCGATTTCCTATCAATCTAGAAGAGATCCCATCAGCTTCGGTTTTTATTCTTACCGGAAATGAATTGGTCGGTTAATTGAAAGTGGATATCGGTTGAAACAATATCCGTTGTACCGTATTATTATTATTGTTTTGGGGGGAAATGAACTCAAGGGACAAAGCAGTATTGTATGTACCTACTTCGCCTTCAATGATGTATTGATATATGTTTCAGAATAATGTGAGAACTTAGCTTTCCGATGAATGCTTCCGAAACATTGTACCCTGCAACCTACTTTCGTTAAAGGAAGTTAAAAATAGAGCCCGTGACGTCATCACATGTTTGCATTTGTTCCTAAATCTCTATCGGTGTGTCGTACTGCTCTTAAACTTGCAGAATCGTATTTTGGCCGCATAATCACCTCAAATAAATCTTTCGCCAAATTTGAAGAGGATGTTCCGGTCCACTCGTTACACGACGTCGCGACATACGCCATACGAGGTTATGCAAAGCCACGGCACAACCGGTCGGTTCAGTCGTGTTATGTGCTGGTCCAGTTGTCTTGGAATGAGCTCCGTCTCATAATAAGCTGACAACTTTTTTAATTTGGAAAACGCACCAATCTTTGCAAACACGTTGAGACAACTGCGCGTCGCTGAAAGGGAGCGTCCTGTGACGCTCGAGAAGTATGTTTAGAAGGGAATTCGCAGACTGCAGCAGACAGCCGTTTGTTGGAATGGCGCAGGTGACTATCGTCCGTGCGTGAGGCTGCTCAGGCTGAGAATGTTCGCGAGCGCGCTGATCCTGGCTAGTACTGCCGCCAAGCTGGAGCAGCGGCCCGGCCGACAAGATGACACTACGCAGAGCAAACAGTGGCTGTCACAGGACCCGGATCTCACGTAGCATAGGACGTGGAAAACACCTCGTAAGAAACAGACGAGATTGCTTCAAAACGTACCCGATCGTACCTCCCACAAAGATCCGGACGAGAACTGAGCCAGCGAGGGAGCGCGCGGACGGCCGCACCGAATCAGAGTCGGATCCCTGTGTCGAAATCAGGAGGATCCGAACCCAGCGCTCAGTACAAGAGCTCCTGGTCCTCCGTGGGGAACACGAGGTGGAGACGATGCGTTCGTTCTATAACAGTGTAACTGTCGTTCCCAGGGTACCGGCTATGATTTATTCCATTTTGACGGTCGCCTTATACATCTGATCACACTCAGTGGAATCCCATTAACTACACATAATGCTTGTAGCCAGGTTTTTATTCATATATTACTGCATGACGCAGGCAAGAAGATATTTGTTAACAGTCTGTAACACTCTGTCAAGTAATATCACTCCGTGAATTGTATTGCCGTCAAACATTTATGAAATACATCAGGAAGAATGCAGATTGCGATAGGGAAGCCGGGTTCGTTTTTTAGTGCGTAAGCCTTCACGGAGGTGAAGGTGTTCCGGAAGTAGGTAAGAAAAGAAAGACCGAGGTTTGACACAATATGTAGAAGAGGAATGTAGGAAAAAATACAAATAAACGCCTTGCCCTGAACCGAGTCGGAAAAACCCCCGTAAGCCCGGGGAAAATCCCCTCGCCCCCAACCGGAATAGATTTAACAAAGCGATGACACCGAACACTGATTTTTTAATGTTAAGTTTTCTTGATACGCAATACATGAAACTAAATAGCCAAACAAAATAAATCATGGAATAGATTAGATAGCCATCATTTATCTTGGAGCTCAGCCCACACGCAAAACACCGTGTTGCAACCAAATGTTGTATGACAAGATCTATGGCCTCAGCAACAGACTCCGTGAGCGTGACCTTGCCACTGTAAGTTTGCCTAGGATATATTGCATGATTGAATGATAACCCCCGTTTTCCGCGACAGGGTGAGTTTATCGCTCGCACAGCCCTGACGGTGCTGGCATCCGGCTCGCACAGTCCTGGCGGCGCTGGCATCCGGCTACCAACTCAGTGGCGAAACACAATCAGCGGCAGTGGCTTCATCAGTGATTCCGCACCCGTCAGACCGTGACCGCAGAGAAGACGCTCCAGTTGAGCCCCGCGGCGGCTCGGGATTCACGGCAGCAGACCTGCTGCAGATGGCAGACTGATCTGTCCATGTTGTCGATGGCGACGCGGCCTATCCCAAGTCTGAGGGCTGTGTTGAGCACTTCAAGACTCTCCGGCTGGTCCGCGTGGACTCGGTCCTTGAGGTGTAAGCGCACAGTATGAAGCCCAGGGGCGGCAGGTCGGGAGAGTGAGACGCCCGCGGCGTGGCAGCCTTCAGGCCGGTACGCAGGCCAGCGAAATGCCCCTTCAACTAGTGTGCGAGTGGGCACTATCCTCCTGGAGCCACTCTTCGTCTGGGTCGATCCCGTTAAGTCGCCCCGGGACCGCCGAGCGGGATATAAGAGCAGTGGCGGCGTAGCGCCCCGAGGTGGTGTTGGCGGAGCCCGCTCTTGTCTTTGAACAAGCATCTTCTGTAGGGTCATAATTCGACAATATGCGACCAATGGTGACTATCCTTGTCGTTATGTCACGTTTTACCATTGGTTAGGCATTCAAATGCGCGACCGAAATCTTGGTTGTGCAAGAAATGCATTTGTCCTGTTGTGGGTAAACCCTTGCCCTGCAGGAGACTTTACGGGCGGGGCCGCACGGCCGCATCCTTAAGATCTCAAAAACTAAGAAAGCTATATTTTTTGGAAGATGGCTTTGGAAAACTCTCTTAAGACTGTATGGGATCGATGTGTCTCAAAACAACACGGCATACTAATTTCGACGGTTTAAATCCGATTAAAGGATTTAAATTAACACTTTATAGATCCCTCCTGCCATCTAAGGAACAGGGCGCGCAACGACAATGCGGAGGACGGCACTGAACAGCTCTTAAAAAAATTGTAAGAAAGGCATTAATGGACATCGATGCACATGACCTGTGATGTGTCATGCCAGATCAGGTCGGACCCATGCTCTGAAGAGAACCGATGTTAGGAGATGCCGGCGAAACACGCAGACAACTGCGATGTAGCTAATGTTACCAGGTGAAATCTACGTAGGGACTTCACCCCAGATAACCAATGCGAGCAAATTGCAAAGCCAACGTCATACGATGCACGTTGGGCCGATCAATAGGGATTGACCAGGGAGCTAGAATCGCTTTTGAACTGAGGTGGGAGTGAAAAATTGTATCGCAGAAAGACCGTCC
>NW_023596461.1:4933084-4952849 GCF_011947565.3 Pollicipes pollicipes
GGCAGCGCGCGCATTTGAGCTCGAACTGGGTCTCTTTGTCATAACACGGTCGCGTTGGTTTTGCTGTTCATTTTTACTGCTGCACGATAAGGGAATAAACGCTTCGAGATCCGCTTTCAGAACGCAATGCAGTGTGGAAATCGTACCTGTACCTTTAAGCTAACAATAAGTCTGATGAACACATTTTTAAGTCGGTGGTATAGCGCACCCTGACCGAGGCTAACCCAGCATCTTGGTCAGTTGGTTAAGACCAGCCCTGGCCATCATGTGCACACAGACCGGTAGAAAAAATGTTGGCCGATTGCCGTCTCATTCACGAATGATCTGGCCGTCTCACGAAGTGGAAACGCACTAACCGTTGCAAACTGCTTACGTGACGTCACCTCACTGGGTCATATATGCTCTGTCAATTACCCTCTCCCTCGCTCTCCCTTGCTCCCTCTCGTTCTCTCTCCGGTAGCGCCCCCAGCCCCCTCCCCGGTGGCCTTTTACCGTGGCATGTCTCCTAGGCGGACCCCCACTCACGACGTCGCTCGTAGGCCGAAGCTTGTGGCCCGGGAAAGTTCCGCAACGGGGATAATTAATCACCCCTCGCCTGAAAGGCACCTCTCGTCCATATCCGCCGCCGACTCTAATGAGTTCCCGAAGATCCCGAACAAAAATATCAGTCATCCAGAAACCTAGTGTCGACATTCACCCGCCATGCGGGCAGGACTGGACGGCTGTCGGTTAGGACGGTCGGGAGGAGGATGCCGGCCATGTTCGTCACGAACGGACGAACGCTCGAGCTATCGTTGGAGGGAACGCATGATGTCGGTCACTCCATCAGCGTCTCGCTCGTTCCGGGTGGACGAACGTTCCAGTCAAACGACGCTTAGCGCTCGTCTTCGCCCCCCCCCCCCCCCCTCCCCCGTTCCTGTGCTGCCCTCTACCCAGGGAGATAAAACCGTTGTTGACATCGATCTTCGGATGTTCATCCAGAGTAGCAGATGCCGTTACCGACAGCAACGAAGGTCTCAGAGCAGTAAGCTGAGCGCGATTCTTACGGCAACCCGCTTATACAGACATTTTTGGCTGATCACTGCCGGACGGCCTGGCGCTGAAGACGCCGACTCTGGTCGGTCCAGTCTGTCGCAGCGCTCGCGAGCTGTAGACGAACATCCGCACTCCTTGTCCTGTGCGATAAAACGCACCTGGGCACCCGCCATACTGGTGGGTGTACAACGCTCTCGAGAAAAACCAGATTTGTCAAACATAATAAATTTGGGATATGCTATGGAAGAAGTGAAGCAGCCGTGCATCAAACTACATCCATTGTTGTGCCAAAGGAATTCTTATGAGAGGCAACTCAACAGCCAGTAGACCAGTTCATGCCTAGGCAGCGGCGGATCCAGGGGGAAGGAGAGGCCCTTGGGCCGCAGGGATACCAAAGTCCTCAGTTAGGGTCCAGATAACCTTCAGATAAGAAAGAGATCAGACAAGAAAAGATTATCTCCAGAAATAAAGTGGATTAAATCTGGCTCACCATTCCGGGAGATAATATGTTACCGGAAAAAATTAAAAGCCAGAAAATAAACTCGCCGAAATCCGGAATTTCTTTGTTGGGGGAAGGAAGGACACCAAGTTCCAGGGGGCACTTCAATGAAGCATGTTCCCGTCCTTGACGAAATCCTGTAGAAGTGGGGCTGATTCATAAGCATGCAACAAAACAGTCATGCCGTCGATTCTCAGTCGGTCATGGGGTTGGCGGCCGTCGTCGATGGGCAGCCGGTCCAGGGCGGAGTCCATTGACAGCGAGCTGGAGCAGATGAGGAATATCTAAAAAAGGGCCTAATTTCTGTGAATAAGTTTGTGCAGTAGAAACCTCTGTTTCGTAGTTTTTGTTCCACTTCATGGAAGGTCATATTTCAAGCTTCCAGCTTTGTTCTGTCTGAAATGTTGTGACAAAAGCTTGTCTCTAAAAGAATAGGTGGCGAAATCTAGGCTTATGAAAAACGTTTAGATTTTGAAGTGGAGAGATTCCAAATTCTGACCAGCTGATGCCCGAACTTTAATGACACGAAACCTGTAAAGACATGCCTTTCCAATGACTCAAAATACCTCCCCGTTCAAGGACTTTTGCCTTAGTAGCGGAAACAATGCTGTGACGAATGCATAATTCTAGGAAACTGCGCATTTTCTTTTCCGAAAGGTATGCACGAGTTAGTAAGCAGGATTGTGCGCCGGCCAAAACAGCTGCAGGTTTACATGCACACTTGAGCAACAGGACATTTACTTATCTCCAAAATGTGTCATGGAGGGCTGGTAGAACGGAAAAATCCCCCATCTCCTCCTCCCTCTGGTCCCACGTGCTCGCCACTCAGGCGACGTTCCTACGTATGCCCTGAGCCGCCCGCCGCCCCCCACACACACACTTTTCGAAACGATCCTGCGCCTAGCCATGCTTTACTGTTAACCGTGCCTTATGAGAGCGATGGGTTCTAGATAGTGCGGTTGGGTGGGTTTGGAAGTTTTGGAAGCTCATGGGTAAAAGTAGGGCGACAAAACAAATAAGTACAAGGCTGGAGGAAGATGAAACATGTTTAACTATAGTAAACCACAGGATCAGTGCTTTCAAATAGTCGTTTGATATAGGTTGCTGCGGACGTGGAAATGCAAAGAGGTCATACGACTCCATGAACAGTCTTCAACAACGTTAAAGGGAATGTTTCACATTTGTATGACGTTTTGAACTGAAATAGCCACCTTGAGGACATTTTGATGCAGTTCACAGATATGCCCTTTTTAAGACCAAAAACGCTCTGGTTCCTGAGTTATACGCCCGCAAAGAAGGAAAAGGCTTATTTACAGCCGAACTCAAAATCGTCTTCTGATTAATGACGCCATAGAAACGTCATTAGATCCCCGTGATATTACAGGATGTTTTTTTTGTTTATGGTCAAAACAGCATGGCCGCAAAGGCGATGATACATTCGCAAAGGCGATGATGCTGCACATGTGGTACAGTCCGTGGAAGATGATCGGCTGTCAGTAAGATTTGACTGCTGAATGCGTGTCGCGAACACAAGCGTGAGCAATTTCGGGTTGTGCGACACTCGTCGTGAACGGGTCATTTTTCCTTATTTCTAGGCCACAGGTCAATGCTCTAAAAAAGAACGCCACTGTCTGCAAAAAAGTACGGCACCCAAAAAATGGTCACTATACCGAAGCTGTAAAAAAAGAAGACGCGACGGCACATCCGTCTTTTTGCTCCTGCTGGCGTTTTTTCTTCTACTAACGTATCTCTTACAGACAGCTCGGTTGGCGCCTTGTGTACCGGTGCACGGAACCTTGCACGGGTTTATGGGCTAGCAGGGCATTATAAAATTAGGGAAACATTACAGTAATGATACATAATTTTTTTTGATTTTTTTCATTTTTGAACTTTGAAGGCTTACCAATAGTAACAAGGAAGCATTTCCCATCATATCTGATGCCTAACTCAATATCTTGAAATATGGAGCATTCCCTGTAACACGTACACAGGCGTGAAACGTCCCTAAATGCAGATGGGCCATGAATCAGCCAGTAACCGTGATAACATAGTGAATTACATGTTGTTTGTGGACCGCGCGGGAGCTTTAAGCCGAAAGCGAGACCTGTGGGTGTTGCAAGACGAGCATCGCGGCAGAGATTGACTGTCCATTATACGCGGCTTTCGCCGGACACCCTTCATCATTACTTCCGCGCCCGTGTCAGGCCCCTCCACCACTCACAGCCCGCAGGTCCCTCCCCCTCCCCTCCCCTCCCTGCGGTCATGCAGGACAGAGGTGCTGCGGCCGGGGCAAAGTTTGCAGACGACACTCAGTAGTTCACCACGCAAGGATCGCCAGCGCGCGTCGCACCCGCGACAGACCTCACCCGGTGGAAAGCCTAGGCTGCAGCAGTCGGCGCACAGGAAACTTTACTAGTTGTAACACCGGGTAGACCACGAACAGCGCAGGTGAGTCACAAGTCCATGGCGTCCAGAATGTGGCAAAAAGTAATGGGTTCAAGGTCACCTGGTGCTAGGTCATGGGTTCGAGGTCATTTGGTGCCGGTGGACTCGCTTCAATGCAATATCGTGCCCTTCCGTATTGTCCTCGAGCTAACCGAGTTGTAATGGGTACGCGGTTGAAGGGAATACCATTGTATCCCGGCTTGTGACTATTTATTGCCCATCGCCCCATGGCATGGTCACCAGTCGTCAGCCTCGCAACCATTTGTAGTACTCGGATGGACCGAAATGCGCGCAAACTTGCATTCTGCGTAAGGTGATGAATTGAGCCCCAATTTCGAGAGGGCATTTTCCGTCCGTTTTTGACGGCTGGTATAGTCAATACCAGCCGTCATATATATGGTATAGTCAATATGGCAATACACGTACTCCTAACGGCATAAACAACGTTGGCGGCAAAATAAAACTGTCACCCTTGTCATACCACCATGTGTACACCACCGCTATCAGCACCATTAAAACGCGCCCGGGTGGCCAATGGAGTACCCTTCGGATGGGAGGGGCCAATTTGAACCCATTGAGAACTCAAAAACTAAGCCAGCTAGAGACACTAAATTCACAGGGTGGGTTAGCTGGCATGTGAACTCACTTGTGTCAAAATGTGAGGTTACTAGGTTATGGCTTTGGGCCAAAAATATCAAATAAGATCAAACTCCAGACTTATTTCTGAAGTGCTCCCAGACAGTCGCATGCAACTGCCGTAAATCTAGATACCTTTTCTAACAAAAATCTTAGTGCTGCTCATTTAAGGTCAGGAGCCTTGTCTGACCTGTAGAAGAACGAGGTGACCAAAAGTCTACTGGATTGCTCCAAGTTTGCCATTCAAATCAGCGTCAGAGACTGCGCTAGGTGATATGTTCCTAAAAAGACAATGGTGACGTAGGGCATCTAAGGTCAGTGACCTTCTATAACTTTTGAATGGTCCATAAAACATGTATTCTGCGGTCCGACGCTGACCAATTCGAAAGGAGCAGCAGAAACTACCTCATAAAACAAGCTCTCAAGTAAAAAAGCGGGTTAGTTTTGACCATGGGTGACCTTCATACCTGATCCTACGTCGATGGAACTTATGGAAATTATAACAAACATGGAACTTATGGAACTTATAAATTTAATTGATTTGTTGCCCATGAAACTATATCAGAGATATATGGCTTTGTCTGACACTTCGCTATCGCGTCAGATTACACGATTTCCCAGAAACGGCCTTCGCTGGGAGCCATGGTCTGACTTTGACCTGGCATAGGTCAGCGACCCTGCGAGGTATATCTTATTTGTTTATACAAGATCTACTATGTAATTGCTTACAGTTACGCGAAGTTTAGTGCGCCTGCATTGCTCCGCTCCGAAATCCCCATGTTTTTACCGTGCCTCTTTAATTACCTTTGCCTTGAAAAACCTTTACCGTGCCAGATTGAATCTCACCCGAGTGCGTGTGTGTCACGGTGACCCAGACAGTGATGGTGACGCTCAGCCTGGAACGCCTGCAGAAGCAGCTCCGAGAGTCCGTTGGCACTGGGCGAGCCCGATTTTCTCCTCGGTGACGTGAGCTTTAAACTAATGGACACTGGCTGGTCCCACACACGCTGCTACACCGACATCATCAGCGAGCTGAACATGGTGCGGATGTGGACAGCTCGACTCATCTTCATTCAACTCCATCAGCGCTGGATCACATTGCCACCAATCAGCGTGACTCTACACTGGAGGTCAGCATCTTGCCTACGTCATCAGCGAGCGCCATGCCTGTCGTCATGAGCTGGGTCGTGTCCGGAGGAACCCGCAGTGGCGTACTCTGCGCAGCTGGAAACGCGCTGACTGGAGCGCCACCTGTCGCAAAACTCTACCATCTGACCGGTGCCAGGTGGACTGCGTCAATGACGTCAACACGTGCCCTCGACACTTCGTGACTGTGTGCAACGCTGTGATGAACCGCCACCGCCTAGTTAGAGGACTGCGCGTCGCTAAACCGCACTGCCCCTGGTTGGCCTACCCGGTCCTGCGGAAGCTCACGTCCGAGCGAGACAGCGTGCGCTACGCTTGACTGTGTCTCTGCACACCGGAGAGCGGGTCCGACTTTATGCAACTTTGCAATCAGGTTAGGAACTGTCTAATCGCAGAAAGGCGCGGGTTTCTTTGCGGCGAGATGGCGCACGGCGGTCGCCGCGGCTTCTGGCCTATCTTCAAGAGGTTCGCCATTGCAGCTTCAATGCCGGCCGAGGCCGCGTCTGCGATAAGTCCCAAGAGGGCCGTGGTGACGGCGGGCATGACCTACCGCCACTTCGCTGCCGTGAGGCCCCACATCGCGGTCAGTCCGTGGAGCGCGGTAAGGACCGGCTCCAAAACCCCAGATCGCCCACCGTCTGCACCGCTGGGCTCTCGTTCCCACCTGCGACGCCACCAGAGCTGTCGCGGTGTGTTCAGCGTATCAGGTCATCGCAGGTGGTGAGCCTGGATGAGGTCCCACTCCAGGCTGTGCAGGATGTTTTTGTTTCCGTCGTCGGGCCTCGTCTTTTAAAACTAATCAACTTGTTTCTCGTGACCAAGGTTTCCCCAGATAGCTAGAAGACGGCCTGTGCTGTACCAGTTTCGAAGTCAGGTGGCCCAGCTGTGCTGTCCAATAATAGACCCATATCTCCACTCAGTGTGCTCTCTAGCTTCTTAGAAAAGGCAGCTGGCACACAGCTAATGGAATAACTGAAAGCGACAGTGCCGCTGCATTCATCTCAGAATGCCTACAGGCCGCGCCACTCGACCGGGGATGCCGGGCTGGCTGCAGCCGAACGTCTGGTAACCGACGGCGACGACGGTTTTGTATCGTCGGTAATAACGATCGATTTGTCAAAGGCGTTCGATAGCGTCGACCACGATGCCGTCCTCACCAACAGTCTTGGCATGGCGTTACCGATGTTTGATTGGTTTAGGAGCTGTTTGAGTGATTTTTGATTGGTCGAGGGCAGGTGATGCGTGGAGGGCGGCTCACTGTCGCCATGACTTGCGATGTACTCCAGGGCTCCGGTCCAACTGTGTTCATTTTGTTTACCAATGATCTACATGGACGCCTAACTCATGGCCACCTCGTCTCCACGCTGACGACACCATGCACGTGGACTGCGCGCCCTCTGACGGACTGGGTCTCGCCGGCCTCAAAACTAGATCGGAACTTAACATGCGTGAGCTTCTCAACGGTTCAGTGCCAACTCTCTCCCAACGAAAGAAGCAAAAACTGATTTGATGAGCGTTGGGTCAAAACAAAAGTTTAAAAAATAAGCTGACCTCCACGTTAAAGTAAACGGTTCGACTGTGCATGCCTCAAGTAGGATCAAAATTATCGACGTCATAGCCGACTCCGGTCTGCCAAAGGGTGTTCATGTCGGGAGCGTCGTGAACAAATGCAGAAGCATCCTCGTTTCTCTCCACAGATTCCGTCAGTACGTCTTTCAGTCCTCTGAAAATCATTATCCGGGCGTTCGTATTCCCTCATATCATGTATTGCCCGTCCATGTGGAGAACGGCAAACCAGGTTCAGCTTCACAAAAAGATCAACTTTGTTGCAAGAGTAATTAGAGGCTCAAAAAGGCATGATCACATAGCTCCGGCTCTAAATTTTCTAAATTTGGGTGGCCGAGGACTGCGGTCATGGCGCACCGCGACGTGATATAAGTGCTTAAGGCGCTGAGCGAGGTAGGCGCGCCCCACAAGGTCCGTGCGCTTTTTACCCCACGCGCCGCTGTTTCGAGTCGTGAAGCGCGCACCTCAGACAGAGGTAGTTTACACCAGCACAGACACTGACTGACCGCCACATAGAGGACGTTTTCGTATCGAGCTGCAGCAACCTGCAACCGCCTGCCATCGTGCGTCCACCATGGCATAAGACTAAGCTCGTCTAAGACCTCCAGACGAGATGTGATTTTAACCACTGACAACTGATCGGATCCGGCCCTTGGTGGGTTGATGGGTCTACTTCAGCTCCTTGACCATTGTTCATATCATCTGTGTACGCCTTTTGCGTGTGCCTTTTCATGCTGCATCTGTATGACCCGAAACCGTAATAGCCATCATGCGGATAGTTTCCAATATGTTGATGCTGACACCGATATTAAGCGAGGTCACTGATCTCAAACAAACACCACTGACCTTTTGCTTAGGACAGGTATCTAGGTTCACGGCCGTTGCACGAGGAGGTATGGGGCACTTCGCACTGGAGTTTGACTTTGTTTGACCACATTTAACCCAAAGACCATGGCCTAGGAACTAAAAATTTTGGAACGGGTGAGGTCATATACGGGTTACAATACCCTGTAAATTTGATGTCTCTAGCTTTGTTAGTTTTTTAGATTTCAGGGGTCCAACTGACCCCCTCCCGCCCGAGCGAAGGGTATTCAACCGACCACCCGGACGCGTGCTGAGCCTGTTCAGCAACATAATGATGAAAAGCCTACATTTCCTTCATTTCATGATAAAAACAGAGGCTCGGTAGCATCAGGAAATATGTTAGCGTATCATGTATGCCCGTCATCGCACATTGATTGTTTTATAATGATTGCAAATGATAACAATTATTTATTGTTATAGACAATGATGGAATGGCTTATTGCAATGGGATCGTATAACCTAGAGTCCTTGGTAAACGCTGTAAAGACGCTTATCCTTGCGATAGATCTTTTCCAACGTTTAATCGATGGTAATATCCGGTTTAAAACAAACTCGCGCGCTCTGAAATTAGCTCAACTAGGGGGACCTAACAGCAGTCTAATTCGGCGAGGCGCCGCTCGATTAACGCAGCAGCGAGCTCAACATAGGCCGTGGGGCAAAACTGGCACGTGCTCGGTACAGCTGCAGCCTGCTACGGCACAGTCGCGCAGCGTTCGGTAGAATGCAGACTAGTTTGGCAATCTTTAAGGCAAGACAGCCCTGATGAGATGTGGATCCGCTGTTAATCAATTGCACTGACGTCATGCGCACCTTTCGGGTTTTCATTGTCGTGTTGAACAATGCAATCTCTACGTTGACGGTACTTGATGAATTACTTGTACACACTGATGTATACTGCGCATGCATTTGCCTGTCGTAGCAACAGGCAAAATCTTCATATTTTGACTGGTTCAGTGGTGCTCGGGAAGATCGCAACAGTCCTTTCAACGCCTGTTTTCCACAACTGGCAGCTAACTTGGTACCACCGCATTCGGTAGGCATTTAATTTTAAAATGCGCTGCCAATTGAATTAACTGGACCGAAGCCAATACGTTGTTGTCAGCCAATGAACGTTAATATGGAAATGTATTCGTTTCGTTATCTTATGACACTTATCAGTTAACGTTTGCGTGGCAAGGCCTCATATCTAAGCTGCGTTAACAGACGATCATCTTCCCAAACGCAGTGGTGCACGGTGTTTTGCTTTTGTTTTTATGTTTTGCTTATCCTGGTCGCATTCATCCGAATCGCTTGCCCCTCCCCCTGCATGAAAACAAATATATGCGATCCCAGCCGCACTGATGCAGATGAGCATGCGGAACAGAGCATGCAGTGCAAAAGCGCAACGACACGATTTTAGTCGGCGCGTCTCCGATCTTTGTCTTAGTGGCATGTTTTGTAGCGGCGCGGCCGAATATAGCAATATCCAAAACATATCAGCCTTAGTGACATGTGACTACCGCTACTTGGTTAACGTAGAATTCATTGACATGCTTCTGCGGGAAGGAAATGTTATGTTCTTATACTAATTCGCTCTATCAATAACGAAAGCTATAAACCACATGATGGGAAAATGGAGCATTGCGCATCAAAATTGTGTGGTTCGCCCTTTAAATGGAGTATCCCACCTTTTTGCACTTCACGCTTATTGTTACATCAGACGCGCACGATTTGATGAGCAATACCAGTTTTCTCGAAATCCTTCTGAATAGCTTGGAACTTCTTAACCAAACCTGCGGCAGAAATCTCATTTGACTCCCTGCTCGCCGTTGTGAAAATGATGCAATTCATTTTCTCTGTTTTTTTTTTCAAAGTACGTTCTGCAATAGTTGCAACACAGAAGCTTGTCCAATTTTTTGCGCAATACTTGCTACGAGATCTTGAAACACTCTGCTTGAAAAAAGATACGCAAACTTTAAGCTTTTATCCCGCGAATTAAAAGAAATGTCATGCTATGGCTTTGCTTTATCCCCTATGGCGTTTTCCACAGTGGCTCTTTCCGAAGCGCACTTTGGCGTTGGGACTGAGGGTATGATATGATTTGTGTCACGCACTGGTTCAAACTTCAACCAATGTACATTTCTGTAACAGGCCCTTACCCGCTGTGGCGATTTCAAACTTCTTTTTTTTTACTCGCACCAGTAGAAGAGCACTCGGTGATGATCATGACGACCGTGGTCGTAATTGCAGAGAAGAAGCGTAGCGCTGTTGCAAAGTGTTGACAGCGTTATTTGGACTGAAAAATAATTCAAGTTGATGTCCTTATTATGTCTTAACGGTTACAGTGACACTATTAAGAGCTATTACTAGACACAACTAGTCCCAAGGTTTCAATGGAGTATGTTTTTAAAATATGCCCCAAAGGTGGGATCCTCCTTTTGCGGATGGCAAGGCCGAAATCGTGATGTCATCACGACCTTGTTTGGTCGACAGAGCTGTCCGAAGCCTGACGAAGTTGTCACGCACTCTCCAATTGGTGCGGCTTACTTCAAAAGTCGGAGCTGTAACGTCAAGCCAGCCTGGCGCCGCGCCAAACAAACCCGGCTGTTCCTGTACAGGCCAAACTGCTGTCACAAGAGACCGCCAACGCGTCGCCGAGATTAATGTAGGGTTGAAATGTACGGGCGAAAAACTGCCGATTTACGGGTTGTGATCAGTGGCAAAAGTGGACACTTTTGCGAGCTATATGGTGACAAAAATAAGAAAATGGGAACAGATTACAACAGACCAATGCAGTTAAACGAAAATCAGAGCTTTGTGTTGTCTGTACTCGTTAACGTTTGCAGTGCGAGGTTTTGTAGAGCATCTGTTGTAGCATTAACGTTTGCTGTATGAGCAAGTTAAGCTCAAAAAGATTCCAAACGTCAAGTAGCCCTAATCAGGATAGTCTTTAAAGGGTGACGAAAATATAACACAAACTAAACTATATGTGTGCTGACGTCACAGATGGGCGGTGGCACAGAGCTTTTCCACTACCGCTCAGATCAGTGCCCTCCACAGATTTCTCAGCCAAGATTCATTTCACATACTAAACATCATAAAGTACCAAATAAACAAGGCTATTACTAGTCGTAAGAGACATGGCCGGGCTCAGCATCCTACAAAGAACGTGACCAGTCTGCTACGCGTGTTTAAAATCGTCGTACCATTTGAAACCGATGACCTCGAATGCTCGCCACACGGCTGTGACTTGGGCTCGGTGCAAGGCTGTGGGCTGCAGTTGGTTGTGCTCGTGCCGTGAGAAGTCCAGCGGCTTCAAGGGCGTAACTTATCGTCAGTTTATTCAAGGACCTGTACGGCTCTTCTAAGGATCTATCATGGAAGGCGTCCCAGGTAGTCGCGTTAGAAAGCCCTGCCGATTTAGGAGGTTTGCTGTTTGTGGATAAGCAAACTTTAGCTCGAGAGGTCAGCTGAGGACGTTGAAGCGATGTGTCAGGGAATCATCCAGGGCGTCCTGCTGCCGGGAAGAACAGCGAATTTGAGGCAAGAGGCCGGGTGTCGCCGACCTCGCACACTGCCAGCCGCACCGCAGATTTTGCGAACTGACTGGTTGACAGGTGTGAGATAAACCCTTTTGATTGCTATGATATTACATTTGAGTTTAATTAAGGTTAAACAGGCGTTCATGGGTGGTAAAAGTGTACTTTTTGTCGCTGACTAAATTTCTAGAAGAAAAATTGTCGCCAGCAGCGTGATGCGATATCATGAGGCAGAGTGGTAATGAAATCCATGCCCAGTAGCGTCATCAGGAATGAAACCTGCCTATCACCGAAAGCCTTTTTCGCCACTGCAATTTCCAATGTCATGTGCACAACAAAAACGCTCAATTACACAATGTTCTCCAACTAATATCAGTATAAGTGCTGCTGCTAGTAAAGCAGGCGCACCTTCCTAGACTACGAGATAGCCCAATCACTACAGGAGTGTTTCCTTCTCCTCCGGGACGACCCGGGGCCTTACGTTTAAACTCGATCTAAGACTGGATTTGCTTTACCTCGACCGCAAACAAAAACAACGTAAAACCTCGATAACCAGGGCAGCAGAATGCATGTCAGACTTCGAACTAGTGGCAAGCAACACAGGGAATGACGTCCAATATGCGGACCTCCTCGGGACCAGGCCCCACATGAAAACCAAGTTTGCACTTCGAGCCCCACCTCAGCCAGATAGCTATAATTGCTCTTGAACTAGGGTGGGAGTGAAAAATTCCGTCGTAAAAAGACCGTCCGGGAGTGAAAAATCAAATTTACAAAAGATGGAACTGATGAGCTAGTGACTGATGCTTCATCAAACAGACATCTATTTCAAGTTGGCATGGACGTAATACCATAAACCTGACAAAACTGTTTTGTTTCTGAACATCTTAGGTCATTAAAGTGAAACAGAAAACACCAAAGCTTAGCAACATTTGTTGCTAAGCTTTGATAGCTAAGCAACATTTGTTGCAACAACATGACCTTCCACAGCATTTGGAACACAAAACAAAGCAAGGGGATTCAACAACAAAATAACAACAAAAAATTCAACAAGGATAAAGCGCTCAAGCCAACAAAAAATGTTTGGACTCCTACACATCAGGTCATCACCAAGTCAAGCACAATACACATATCTCTGGCTTCTGTTAAGATGGGGTCAGGGAAAACAAACATTTTACCACCGTTTCTTACAAAATACCAATGTTTATTTCCATGAAGGTAGCATAACTATGCCTAACTTAAAGAGACCTTACTTCATCTCATCCTGTCTAACCTGTTGGTATCACAGCAGCAGTTGTGAGTTACTGATTCCTGCACAATTCCTACTGTCGTGTGTCGTGTCATTGGGGGTTTTCGACGCACTCACCTGCTGAGGCTATATGGCGTCGCCTGCCTCTCACCTTGGCAGGAAGGGCGGGCACCGCGGGGAATCGAACCCCGTACCTCTGGTTTCCCAGTCAATTCCTATTGTCACTTGCCATGCACTTAGTCAACTTAATTTAACTTAGAGTAGCCCATATGTTGGACGTCATCTCAACTCACCTATCTGTTGACAGCAGCACTTACGATAAAAACATGATAAAGCTCACTTTTTGGCTGGTTTCAACGTGCATTTGTATTCAGTTCATGTATGTTCGTTGACTTCAGACAAAGTTGACAACAAACAATTGAAAACACTTGCATCTATCACTTTGGACAACTTATTCTGATTGCCATGGTTAACCTCTGTCAAGGGCAATAATGGGTATGCTCCACAAAACAATTGCTCTTCTCCGAAAGTAACATAACTTTCAGATGACCATGCCAGTTTTGCTGCTTGCCTTTTCAGCTGCAGCAAAGGCATCTATTAAGGCTTGTTAATTCATATTTAATGACATAGTTTGAGATGTTGGCTTCACATTTTCAATGGAATGGTCTGACTATTTGCTTAATGCTGATATTTACCTCATATTATAATTGCTATGCAGCTTAGAAGATTCAAGTGTTTGAACTGTAGTGCATATATACAGCACAGTCATTTGCCAGTCAGCAAACCATGACAACTATGGAAAGCATCTGATTAAAGCATCTATGAGGGGCCACTTCAAGAAATTTGAGACAAATAATCAAGAATGTGGAACAAAATAAGCCCATTGCATGCCTTGTGGCATTATAATTTGTCTTATGACAAAACTCGATGGATTGAAACAGAAAATTGCTATCTCTGGTTGCCAATCATGTGTTGAAAGCAGGTAAGATAAGCAATTACTTTGTTCACAGGAGGCTTACTGGCTTCTTCTTGCTCCCCCAAGACAAAAAGTCGATACCTTTTGCATGGCCTGCAGCAGATAGAGTCGTCCCACTCACCCCCCCCCAAATATGAATATCAAACATGCCCACCAACCTAAGAGATTAAAATGCGAAACAGGTAAGAGGTGAGCATGATAAACATTCCCGGAGGGCAGAGTTCTTGTTGTTGTTGGTTTAGGGCGCATAGCCTCTTGAGCCCAGGCGTCCGTCATCGTTGTGTGGTCCTAGAAATTTGGTAGCGCATTTGGTTACTAAGCTCGACAGAGGATAGAAGGAATGTTTTGCATTGGTCGGGAATTTTCGTGTAGGACAATAGTGTAGCAGGGAGGTGCAGTAATCGGTGTTAGTTTCTAGAAAACTCGTTAAATGTTCAGATATATAAACTGCTAAGTGAACTAAAAGAAGAGAACAAAAAGTCCGGTTTGTTGCCAGGTTCTTTTTGTCATTTTCTTTTAACCACAGCTTCGCCACGTGATAGACATTGCAGGTCAGAGTTATTAGTTAGTCGGTAGTCACAAAATTTACCGTTTAACAAAGCATTTACCAGATGAGAATTTCACATATCTGCCATGCCGTTTACTCTAACGCATTCACGCACATTCATCTGTCCTCTCCATGCTCGTTCATACCTCATTCATGTAATCTCTTCTGCCTCCGCACACGCCTACGTATCACACATATACACATATATGCTACACATCATTCCTATACCACTTCCTTGCTTCTCACATTTCTCAAGCACTCAGTCAGACATCGCACACAGATATGCGCGCAAGCTTAAATTATACATAAAATAAACAACTAATTTCAAACAAATACAACATAGTTTAAGCAGCATGGCAACAACCGCTGACAGCAAATCAAAAATTGCACATGTCCCGTACGCAAAGGCAGCATTTCACAATCGTTTCAGTAGATCGTAGTGTTGCAAATATCTCAGCACTTCATCACCGATGTCCGGGAATTCATTTCCTATCAGAGACCTCACACAGAATTGCGCTCCTGACAGTTGACATAGTGTTACCAACGATCGTCTTTCGTGCAAATATACCGGGCATTCAAGAAGGATGTGATATACTGTTAGTGGACACTGACAACGTTCACATTCAGGTTGGGGGTTTCTGTCTATCATATATTAGTGGGTATAACGAGTATGCCCAAGTCTCAGCCGGCACAGCACTATCTCTTCGCGTCTGATTGCTCGCTTACAAGAAACCCAGTCTCCTACCTCTTCTTTGATGCGTTTTAAAGTAGTCCTGGGGTTGTATTCTGTCCAATATCTGTTGAATAATTCACAAACACTTCGACGCACTTCATGGAAATAATCTTTAGGACCCATTTGAAAATTACACACGCCATTCAATCTCATAGTCATCTTTGCTTGCGCACCCGCTGTCATGTTGCCACGTATATTACAATGGCTTGGGACCCAGCCGGCGATGATTGTGCTGGCCATTTCAGTAAGCTGATGGACCGTCTCAAGTAAGTGGATCACAGTTGGGTGATATCGGGTCAGATATCGGGTTTCCCGAGGCTGTTATAACGGACAAAGAGTCTGTGCATATAACACATCTGAGGATGCGATTTGTACGCGTATAATTCGGAGCCTGTAATAATGCAAATTCTTCAGCTATAAATATAGAACATAGTCCAGGAAGTTCAAATTTTTGACGTCTTTCACCGTGGACAAAAGCACATCCAACACCGTCTGCACCCTTTGCTCCATCGGTAAATAGGAACTCGCATTCTGCATATCTACTTCTCAAATCATTAAACTCACATTGAATTTGCACTTCATCTAGCGTTCCCTTGCTCCTGTTAGTCAACTATATCAACGTACATTTACGTAATCTCCAAGGCGGAACGACGCTGCATTTTAAGGTCGCCTCATCTGGGAAATCGAATCCTGTTTCATGGCACATATCAGGTATTCTCTCATATAGCGGGAAACCAGAAATCCTTTTCATATATCCGGTCTCTACCTCATGTAACGCAGCCTCATTAGCCATAAGTTTTCCGCATGGGTGATTCTCTCGACTTAGCATCTTCAGGGAATAACGGAGAGACAAGTCGCATCTCCTCAGTCTTAAGGGGAGTATGTCTGCTTCGACCATCAGTGATAAAATGGGCGAAGTTCTAAAGGCTCCAGTAGCAATTCTAATGCATTCATCTTGAATAACATCAATCATTTCCACTACCTTGTTACGGGGACCATCAAAAACTTGACATGTATACTCTAATATCAGTCTTATCATGGCTTTGTATATTCTCAATAGTGCGCCGCAGCGATCTGCGCCGCAGCCTTTTCTAGATAAACATTTTAATATTGATATCCTTTTGACAGCTTTTGCTTTAATGTAAGGCATCATCGTGTTTAAGTTCAGCCTAGAGTCCAACATCTCTCCCAAAAACTTGACAGTGTCGGTGTATGTTAACGGTTGGTTAAATATATGTAAGTTAGGTATGTTCGTCATCTCTCTTGCCTTCATATACCTTCGAAATACAATTGCGTTGCATTTGTGAGGTGAGAAAGGGAAACTGCACCGATCAGCCCATGCACTCACATGGTTCAGCGCCCCCTGCATTTTATTAACTAGATAAAACAATTTCCTTCCCTGCACCCATAGAGAGCAATCGTCAGCGTTCAGCGTTCGGGGCACTTCAGTCGGGACATTTCCACACACGTCATCAATCATGATGTTAAACAATATCGGGGAAATAACTCCTCCTTGGACTAAACCGTTTTCCTGTTCAAACGTATCCAATAATGTTCCATTGCGCACCTGGAAGGTTCTGTTATCAAGGTACGATCTAACGAAATACATAGGCGTCTTCTAAATCCCATATTATACATTTGTGTGAGCAAAGCAACTTTAGATGCGAGATTATATGCATTTTTAAGGTCCAAAAAAACAGCCAAGGTATATTTGTTGTAGAAAAAAACCTTTTCTAACCTCGGACTCCAGCCTGACTACATGGTCTGTGGTACTTCTTCCATTCCTAAATACACACTGGTATTTAGAAAACATATTGTTCCGCTTAAGAAACCAGGATAACCGTCTGGCGACCATTCGTTCCATTATCCTGCTAAAACATGAAGTTAGATGAATTGGTCTATATGACTCGGGGTTTTCTCTAGGTTTGCCTGGTTTCAAAATGGGAACAACAATCGCGTGTCTCTATTCATCAGGAATATCACCTCCACACCATATGCAGTTCATCATTTCCAAAATTGAATGCAATTGTTCATCACGTAGGTGTCTAAAAAACGCGTAATGTATTTCATCCGGTCCAATGGATGCATTGCCGCATTTAGCAATAGACATTTGTAGCTCAGTCATCGTGAACACATCGCTATAAATCTCCTCATTGTCAGAAATAAATGACGGCATTTGATCCATCATCTGCCATTCCAGCTCTCTAAAAGTGGCTCGGTAGTTCCGAGAGGACGACATGTCAGAAAACAACCGTCCGAAGATATTTCCAACTTCAGTTGGGTCGTCAATTATATTACCAGCCACCTTCAGAACAGGTTAGGGTCTCGCAAATCGCTCCTTTCTGGTAAATTTCCTAATGATGTCTCATGAGTGTTGCATCGGCGTGTTTACATTAAACATATGCAATAGTTTTTCCCACGAATCTTTTTTGCCGCACAAATTATATTCTGGCTTTCGCCTTCGCCTCCATATAAGCCAATGTGTGCAGATGTGTGTACGAACGTCGGAATCGATTGAGCGCCCGTTCTTAACCGAATCGCCCTTGCACTCATCAGCCAAAGGGGAGCTATATTTGTGTTTCTGATTTCCGGGAATGCTTTCTTTGCTGCCCCAGCAAAACCTTCGTATGTTTTGGTAGTTTTGCATACCGCCCCTTTCATTGAACCGCAAACAACATCTATCAGTAATTCAGACCAGTTCGCTTGTTAATATTCCATCCAGTAAATTCGTCACATCGTGGTGGAATATCTCCATACCTATCATATGTAATATAAACTGGGAGATGATCACTGGAGTGTAAGTCAGTGTCCGTTTGCCAATGCATGAATTGTCCCACACTTGTTTGGTTGGGGAACCATCGTTCATGCCTTTTAAGGTATGTTGCCGTCTTATCATTTCCCACACCTTTCCACGAGAGTCGCACCGGTCTGCACCCCATAAGAAATGCCGACTATTGGCGTCGGTGTTTATGATAAACGGCTGCGGTAGCTGTGTAACCAAGTCGTTCAGTTCAAGGTACGTCAAATTCTCGTTTGGTGGTAAGTATAAAGAACAAACACAAATACGAGAATGTCCCACTGTCACCGAACATGCCACCGCCTGAAAATTGGTATGTAGTGTGACCTGAAAATGAGATATGTCGTTGCTGACGTAGATTGATGCTCCGCCTCGTCTAATATATGCGTCAGAATAAGCGTTATAAAGAGAATATCCGTGAATTCTGAAATCATAGTGGTCAGTAAGGAGGAAGTGTGTCTCTTGGAGACATAAGACACTATGTGGTCTTGCCAGCAGCAGTGGTTTTATCTCCGCCCACTTTGAGATCACACCTTTACAGTTCCACTGCACAATACTGAAAATCATTTTATTGTCTTAGACTGCAGACTCTGTCCTGTCAAGCACACACGCCGGCAACAGTTCGACATTTGTTGACCCTCTAAACTCGGACATCAGAAAATCACGTGAGTAGCCCGCACCGCGTATCATATCCCCACACACAGACACACAACCAATGCGCAGCCCGAACGCCGAAATCCAACAAATGACCGCCACCAAAAACAGGAAAAGGTCAAATAAATTAATTAATAAATATGCCAAACATCGGAATGTTCTACTTGTCCTGTAACTGCGAACAAAACATCTCAGTACACACACATTTCCCTTCCCCTTGTTCCCCTCCCCAGCCAGCCCCAACCCCGCGGTCGGGACCCGGCGCGCTCCGGCCGGTCGAGTGGAAATAGCACCTGTGCCGTTGCCCCCGGCAAAGATCACCCCGCACCCTCCGAAGGGTGACCTCCACGAGACAAACACCTCAGCTCGTCAACCCCTGACCCGAATAGGTATCGCACCTGGATGTTTAACATTACCTATGAGAACCAAGATGGGATTAGCCAAACGGGGCAACATCTGCCCAAACTGGAACGTCGCTGCCTCCGAAAAACACCGGAACTCGTTACTTAAGTCTCCCTCAACTTTGGAAACCCATTTCGCATAACAATCCCCGCATTAAGGGTCCTAAATACTGTGAAAACAACACCACCAACCTCTGCATGCCCTCCGCACGAGAACAATTACGTGGAGAACGTCTGAATTTGTTGGCCTATTCGTTCAAATATTCAATATACCCGTCAACCAATCACCAATAAACTATTCAGATATTAACAAAGAAGAAAGAAATGTGGTTCACTCCATTTCAATACTAGTTAGTCATCCTTCCATGACCTCCTTTGGCTGGAATTTCTCTTCGGCCTCTCTTCGTATATCTCCCCTCGGCTAGTCATTGGTGATGGGGTAGTGTCATCTGGTACGTCAGATATGTTACTCTGTTGTTTGTCCTTTTTCTTTGCCCTACATGCTCTCTCCACCCCTCCATCTCCTCCTCATTATGCTCCAGAGTCACATAATTCACCTCCCTATCCACTCTTTCACTTCCTGCATCATCCCCTCTGCATCACTTGAACCTCTCCATCATTCCTCCTCTTACAGGTTCCCTGCTCATCTTTTCGATGTCCTCCTGCCCCTCCACTATAACATCCACCTCAACTTCCTCATCC
>NW_023596461.1:4952949-5017932 GCF_011947565.3 Pollicipes pollicipes
GTTTTGACAGATCCTGACAGACCTGAAATCGGTTGTGGTGTGGCGCCCCCGGCGCTGGGGGCGCCCACCCGACCCGAACGCCGGCCGGCCCTGGGCGCAGCACCCGTTCGGCCGCAACCTTCGTCGCCTCTGTGTGAGTGCCGCCGTCACCCCGCCGCCGGGCCGGATGCCCGCTCCAGGCCGACCTCTTGTCTGGGCGTGCGGTGCGGCTCCCGGTGAGCTCCGCCAGCCCGCTTCGGCTGACCCCCGGCAGCGGTGCCGCGCCGCCGGTCAGAGCGCCCCGCTGTGGCGCTCCTTCACACTGTCAGTGACGCAGGGGCGCCGCGCTCTGCGCGTGGTGCGATGTCGACCGGACCGGGTTCGAGTGTACCTGTTCGTCCACAGGTGTTGTCTGTCTGCCTCTTTCTCGCTGTGTTCGATGATGTCTCATAATACGTATGCCCTGTTTGACTAGTGTTCAGGACTGCTAAAACCATCTTAAAAAACGTGATGGAACTGCCTGCCTGTCAATTTGTTACGCACTCTGCGATTTATGAGCCTTGTAGCGCTCACATCATTGGATGATCTGACGATGCGCAGTCCTTTACGTCTGTCTTCGTCCTTTACTGTGTCTTAGCACTGCAGCCAACATTGAGATAAGCAACATCTTTCAGTTGCAGACTTTGAAAATATCCGCAATCACCACAGTCAGTGGCTTAAGTCTTAAGGTCTTTTACAAGACAAGAGCAGGATGTTTCCCAAGGTGTGGCGCTCACTTTCCTGAAGTATACACGTATAACAAGACGTGTTTCCTTCACGCAGTAATTCACATTCAATACACGAGCCACAATATCCTTTTCAAGAAACGATCATTATTACTGGAGTTAACGCTGGATTGAAATGGGGTGTGACGGTCAGGTAAACACATTTGGTGTTTACGAAATAGAACAACCATATCTTTCCAATGGACCCGCCTGAAGTTTGTATGCAGTTTTAGTGTTAAAAGACGCGATGCCCCTAAACATGCAATTTATTATTAGAAACGGGAATTCAGAGTGCCTAGAACGGTGTACATTCTGATCATTATTCCCGGGCAAGGCTACTCACTGGGAAATCAAAATCAACCTTCAAATAATTCTTCTAAAATCTTCAAAAACACAAAAACCAGCCCACCATCACCGTCGTCCTGGTGTCAGTCACACGGAGCTCACACAATCACTACGCTACGCCGTCGCCGTCAAGACCTCGAGCTGTGCAGAAATAGATTATTCAGGATTGTGGAAAGAAGTCAAACTACACCCGTTATACCACACAGGCGTGTTCCATGACCTTGAACTCAAGGCATGGGGAAACGGATGTCGACGTGTCACTGGTTCGCTGACTGCCTCCAGCAGCGACCAGACTTCATTTACGGTCTCTGGCTTGCTGATGAGGCACACTGTTTGCCTAGTGGCCTCGTGAACTCAAAGAGCAAGGTGGACTGGAGGGAAACCAAGCCCGATATCTCACTTCAGCGACCCCTGCGCTTTGCGAAGTGTACCGCATGGGTGACGATGTCCCGGTATGTCGTATGGCACCATTCTTGTTCGAGGGTGATGAAACCATGTGGCCGTCCCGGTCAACGCCTGACAGTCGCCCACCGCACCTGACAGTCGCCCACTGCGTCTAACAGTCGCCCACTGCGTCTGACATCGCCCACTGCGCCTGACAGTCGCCCACTGCGCCTGACAGTCGGCCACTTCACCTGACAGTCGGCCACCTCACCTGACAGTCGGTCACCTCACCTGACAGTCGGCCACCTCACCTGACAGTCGGCCACCTCACCTGATAGTCGCCCACTGCGTCTAACAGTCGCCCACTGCGTCTGACAGTCGGCCACTTCACCTGACAGTCGGCCACCCACATGACAGTCGGTCACCTCACCTGACAGTCGGCCACCTCACCTGACAGTCGGTCACCTCACCTGACAGTCGCCCACTGCGCCTGACAGTCGCCCACTGCGTCTGACAGTCGGCCACTTCACCTGACAGTCGGTCACCTCACCTGACAGTCGGTCACCTCACCTGACAGTCGCTCAGCGCCTGACAGTCGGTCACCGCGCCTGACAGTCGGCCACCTCACCACCTGACAGTCGGCCACCTCACCTGACAGTCGCCTACCGCGCCTGATAGTCGCCCTTTGCGCCTGACAGTCGGTCACCGCGCCTGACAGTCGGCCACCTCACCTGACAGTCGGCCACCTCACCTGACAGTCGCCCACCGCGCCTGATAGTCGCCCACTGCGCCTGACAGTCGGTCACCGCGCCTGACAGTCGGCCACCGCGCCTGACAGTCGGCCACCGCGTCTGACAGTCGGCCGCCGCGTCCGCCGGCAGGATCGCGCACTATCTGCGCGCGCGTGACGTACAGACGGTGGCCATGATCTGTTGCGTGCTGGGCACCAAGACGGAACAGCCGGTCTCCAGCCTGCACCAGGCCGCCTCCCAACTGGAGAACAGCAGCGTGAGTGGCGGGGCGGGCAGCGCGCGACGCCGCGGCTGCCCGGCGGCCGGGGACCACTCAAGGCATTGCTGTCCGGTTCTGCTGCGCGGGTGGGCCCGCCACTGTGTATATTGTCGTGCAGGGGGCTTCGGACACGGCCGTAAAGTAACAGTATTGCTATGTCACTGTTGTACAGCTGTGTTCGGATGTAGTGCGTTCAAGAGGCTGGTGGTCCGGGTGTAATTGTGTATATATATATATATATTATAATATATATATTATATATAATAGATAGATATATATATATATATAGATAGATAGATAGATAGATAGATAGATATATAGATAGATAGATAGATAGATATCGATAGATCGATCGATAGATAGATAGATAGATAGATAGATAGATAGATAGATAGATATATCTATATCTATATATCTATATCGCGTGCGTGCGCATTATATATATATATATATATATATATATATATATTATATATAATATATATATATGTATGATATGATCTATACATACGTGCGTGCGTGCGTGCATGCGTATATATGCGTTATATATATATATATATATATATATATATGTATATTATATATATATATATATTATATATATATATATATATATATATATATAATTATATATATATGCTGCGTGCGTGCGTGCGTGCGTGCGTGCGTGCGTGCGTGCGTGTGTGTGTGTGTTTATTGCGTTGATGCGTTGAGTGTTAACCGAAGTTGTAACCGCCATTGTCATTGGTGTATCAACCTTGACGTTCACGAGACATCCAGTGGTGCGCTGATAGAGAAATTCGACCGGATGTCACTTAAGTCCGCTGGCGGGGAGGAGGAGATTGTTGTGTGGCGAGGAGATCATGAGGTTAGGGTGAATTTCTTTGACCTTCGGGTCGAAAGAAAGGTAGGCCAGAGCCTGGGAGTCACCATCACAGCCCACTCAAAAGTTCCCGATAAGCGTCGGAGGAGCTGATGTTCTGTAGCGCGGATGGTGCAGGCCTAAGTGCTGGCCGTGCTGATCGTGTTTGGCACCGGTCTTCGGTGCCGCTCGCCTACTTTCGCCTTGTCAAAACCGACCGCTGTGTTGGACCGGTGGGTCCCGATCAACCGCGTGGTCTCTTCCCCAGCTGCCCGTTCCCAACAAGTGGTGGATGAAGGTAGGCGCGCGGCGTCCGCCGACTGTGCTGGCTGCCTGTGTGGCGTCTGGTCCCGTCCCGTCCGTCCGCACGCTGGCCCCCGGCGGCCCCGGCATGCAGCCTGCCCCCGCCCCCGCGCCGCGTCCGCCCTGCCCGATCTGCTCCCCCCGCTGACGCTGGCTCGTCGCGGCCGCAGCGGCCCCTCTTGCTCCGGCCGTCGGGCCGTCGCGTGGTGCTCATTAGGGCGGGACCTGCCGCGTCGTCCGTAGGTCGGTAGCGACAGGCGGTCGTCTTTGCGTAGTAGACTAGGTGTTGATCCAACGGACTGCCCTGCGGCGGCTCGAGTTTGGGGTCTCAGTTGGAGTGTGCAGTCTGTCGCAATGGCGACAAGGGTTTCAAATGTAGTCGGATGGGCCCTGCCGGCTCTTGCGAGCTCTCATCTCGGCCAACAAGGGATGAGGCCGTAATGGATTACTTGGATATAAGCTCCAAATGGCAACATACCGAAGGCAGTACTGCGTGGCCCTAGATGCTGATCAAAGACGCTGAGATGCACCTTGGTTTTGTTTTTTCTTTCGTTTCACTTCGCTTCCCTATATTTTTTGGTGCTGATTAGAACTTAGTCTCTTGTATGCACGATAGTCTACCGATCAAATAGTGTTTCTAAACGTTCCTATTGGACGATGCGTTCGAGTTGCTTGCAGTTTTATATTTGTATTGGTCCGGCCTCTAAATGTTTTGTAGCGTCAACAAAACTCCTCCGAACGGAGCTGACGCTTTCTACTCGATTGCTACTGCAACAGTGCGGGGCCTGAGTTGATGTTCTCACAGGCGCGGTTGGTTCGCAATCATACAATTTGCATTCGTTGGCATTTTAGAGCTGCATTATTCGAGGGAAATGTGTTGGAGCCTATCGCGCGATTGCTTTCGGGAAGTGTGTCGTTGCTGGTGGCCGGGGTTGGTAGCACTGAGTGGTAGATGAAGCACGTGTCATGTCAAACAGCGCTGTCATGTGTTGCCATCTCGCTGTCTGAGCGCGGGACATTGCATTGTGTTGAACATAGTCTTGAATCGGTACTGTGGACAGTGGTCCCGCCATGGAAAATTGGAAGGCACGTTTCAAACGTTCTGGCACCTCCCTACGAAAAGTATCAGTTGAAGGTGTGCTCATATCGCATTTCCAATTGTTCACCGCGACCTAGGATAGCAGTCTGCGCGTTGAAAGGAGACACTCAGTTGACGCTCTTCTACACAGTGTTTAGAGAAAACTGGCTTTGAAACCACCTTCCACGCGCTAATACAGCGGAAGGGGGTGGCGGATTGCTTGGATTGCTTCTGTTTTGTTCGCACCCGACCGTGGTAGTTGGCCCGCTGCTTGCCGGCCAGACCGGCCGCTCTAGCCGCGCAGCTGGCGGCCGGGATGTGCCTGCTAGCTGCTCTGACCGCTGTTGGTGATTGACAAACTATGTCATGAGCGTAGAACACTATGTTTGTTTATAAGCCGGTGATTCGGGTGGTGTCGTGCCCAGAATGTGGACTGGCTATGATTCCGTGCTCACTTCTTGGTCGAGCAAAGTATTACGTTGTCATCTTCTAAACGTCATTCGCGCAAGTGATATGAGCCCCGTCATTGGTCCATGTCGGCTGCATCGTTCCAGTGTCTTTTTTATCTGACAGTCATGTAACGCCAGCCATACTTGCATCGATTGTCTTGGACCGAGGCATTGCCGTTTCACGTGATTGCACCGGGCACTCACACGTGAAGGCGTTTGGTCTTGGCTCAACGGCAGTCCCAGCACAGAGAGAGTACCCTTGCAGTGGCTGCCTCTGGTGTGGCCTCTATTGCACTCTTGAACGAGAGCCGTCCTTAGGCAGCGAGTGTTAGCGACGCCGTGTCAGCGCGCGGCGGCGGCGCGGGGCTGGTGCCGCCGCGGCTGCCCAGGCGGCCAGCTCGGTAACCAGTCTCCTGTGTTTCAGCTGGGTCTGTTGAAAAAGGTAACGCCGTGCCTCGAACCCGGTTGTACATACCGACCTCCCCAGCCCTCCCGGGAATAACTGCATGGCCGCCGCCCTAGATGAGTGTTGTAGACGGTAGAGCGTTGTCCCGACCTACTCGTACGTACATGCCTGCCAGCCCGGCCGCGGCCCTGTCCGGACCGAGAAACGCCCTGTCGTGAGGTCACGCTGGGTGGGCCCGGCTGACACGCGCAGACTCGCAGCCCGAGCAGGCGTCGGGCCGTTCGGTTTCGTTCGCCAGGATTGGATGCGCTAGCCTTGAGCCGTTTGCGTTTGCGCGAGTTTGTTTGGTTTTGCATCATGCCACTATCAGACTGGACCCACTGAGTGTCGAGCGTTTAGTGGAGTGTGTGGTCGCCGGCGGCCGGTGCCGAACTGGAACTAACTGGCGTGGGGAATGTTAACAAACTCACATCAGCACCGTGCTTAAGTTATCGCTGGGTGAGATGAACACCATGAAGGTTTTTATATGCTTGGCGTGTGTATGCAATCGTACAGCTTTTCCAGTCGAAGCGAAAAACATGACGTACTGTTCAGCATCGTTCAACTACGAAGCTTTCGCTTTGTGTGCTCAGTCGGTCTCCAATTTTTCTGGTGCGCTGTTGGTGTATCCGTGGCTTGCGTCTGACTCCAGACGTCTGGGTCGTGCTGAGCACGTAGCTCGATAAGCTCTTGGCAGTATCTGTCCATCCCAGTACCAGTCTCGTGCTCCTGTCTCGTAGGAACCTGACACCATGAAGGGGTAGAATCTACGTAGAGGTAGCTGACTACTGTGAAATATTTTAGCTGGACAAGAAAGACCTTACCTCATTGGAGATACGTACATCACACACCATAGCGCAGAGCGCCACATTCACATTTCAGCCCTGGAACCTCGCGTTGTGCGTCCTTCTACCGTCGTCCTTATGCCGTGTCGGCTCCGTGTTCGCCCCGTCCGGTGCCGTGCCGTGCTGTGGTCGTGTGCGCGCCATGCCGTGCCGTACCATGCTGGGCGCACCGTGCCGTACCGTGCTGGGCCGCAACGTGCCGTGCCGTGGTCGTGTCGTGTTCGTGCCGTGCCGTGCGGCCGGGTTGACCCGCGCCAGCCGCCGGCAGCCGGGCGAGTCGCCGTACCACACCGTGCACCCGACCGACACGCGCCGTCACCCGACGCTCGAGGGCCTGGGCGTGGCCGTGTCGCGCCAGAGACCGCAGCAACTCCTGGTCGGACGTGCTGGACGAGAGTCGGCTGGCGACGCCCGATCCGGCCGCCCTGAGGAGCGCGTCCAGCACGAGAACAAATGCAGGTGGGTGGCGGTACTCCCCGCATGAGAACAACCGCAGGTGGGTGGACGGTACTCCCCCGCAGCGAGACAACTGCAGGTGGTGACGGTACTCCCCGGCACGAGAACAACTGCAGGTGGTGCGCGGTACTCCCCATACTAGAACAATTGCAGGTGGGTGGCGATCCTTCCCACCCGAAGGAGAAACAACTGCAGACAGGTGGCGCTTGTCCCCTCGCGCATGAGAACAGCCGGTGGTGGGTAGCGCTTCCCGCTTACAGGACGAGAACAGACGCTGTGGTGGGTCCTCCTTGCCCGTGCGAGAACATCGGCCGGTTGGTACCGCTCTTCTCGCTCGCACGCGAACAGCTGCGGGTGGCTTCTGGTCCTGTCCGCCCAAGTCGGCGGGGTCACGCGGGATTACTGCTGAACGGCGGCTACTTCGCTCAAGTCGATCTTGGAATCTTGGGCCCCGTCGGACCAGCACAGCCTGTGAGAGTCCTAAGACGGGATGAAATGCCACCAGTGGAGAGAGGGGCGGGATCTTGGCATGACCCCGTGATGGAGGCGACGATTTTTCTGTGCCCTCCCCCCCCCCTCCTCCGCCAAAAAAGCAACACAGATGGAATGGCCCGGGCTTTAAGTCCCGGTAACGCACCCAGTGACGGAGTTATTACCATCCTGGAGTACCTAGACTTGTAAAATGTATGTTTTCTGTCCAGAAATATATCCCTGTCCGTCCTACTGCGCTGTAGCCGTCGCTGTGTCACTGGTGTCACTGCGCCACTGGTGTCGCTGTGTCACTGATGACACTGTCACTGGTGTCACTGGACTCCGGGCGTTTCGAGTCCGCCTGTTGCACGGCACCGACGGCTGAGCGGTGTCGCTACCGGTGTCGCTACCGGTGTCGCTACCGGTCACCGCCTCCGTCGCGTCTCGGCGCGGCCCCGCCGCCGCAGCGGACGACGACGCTCGCCGGCGCCGTTGGGGCTTTACGAGACTCTCAGCTGCTGAGGCTGTATGGCGATGCATGCCTCTCACCCTGGCAGGGGGGCGAGTACCGCGAGGAATCTAACCCGGTATTTCTGTTCTCCCAAACGCGCAGCTTAACACGCGCCCGGGTGGCCGGTTGAATGCCCTTCGCTCGGGTGGGCGGTCATTTTGACCCCCTGACATCCCAAAAAGCTAAGAAAAGCTAGAGACACGAAATTCGCGTGATGGTTAGGCTTGTATGTGAACTCACTGATCTGTGTGTGTTCCAAATTTGAGGTTCCTAGGTATGAACTGGTCATATAAGGTCAAATGAGGTCAAGACTCCAGAATGGTGTCCGAAGTGCATCCCGATCTCCTGATGTGACTGCCTTGGGCCTAGATACCCGTTCTGAAGTAAAATATCTCTGCTTGCCTTTTACAGGGTCGTGGCAACCAAAATCCTACACGATATGGATGTTTGCGGTTGAATAAAGCGTCTAAAGATTACGCTGGGCGGTGTGTTCTTGCCGAGCAAATTTTTGAACTGGGGTCATTACAGATCACTCACCCTCACTGGCCTTCAAAAAGCTTGTGGAAGATGTATCTTTTGGTTCCTGTTACTAACAACTTCGAAATGAGTATCAGAAACTACCTCATAGTGCAAGGTCTTGAGTAACAATTCAGGTTGGTTTTGACCTCTGTATGATCTTCATACCTGACATTAGGTCGGTGGGAGTTGCTGTAAGACATTTCAAACCGTTTTATTGATAAAAACTATCGTTAATATGCATAGCTTCGTCTAACGCCCCGTTGTTCGCATCAGATTGAATAGTTTCCCTCCAAATGGCCTTCGCAGAGAGCCACGACCTGATTATTTTATGTACTGAAAGATACGCTATTCAATTGCCTATAATCAGGCAAAGTTTGGCACCCGCAAACACTGCCCCGTTCAGAAATTATTCTGTAAAAAACCTCCGGCGGTCGAATCCCCCCGCTCGGGAGCGTATTGACCCTGCCACCACCGCTATCCCTCCCGGGGGCGTGCATACCAGAGGGGGGGAGGGAGGGGGGCGGGGGAGGGGGAGGGAGACAGCCGCCTGTGACATGCCGGACCGCGCCGGCAGGATGCTGGACCCGGCCCGTCAGTGCGAGTTCGACCGCTATAAGAAGATCTACGCCGACATTCTGTACAAATGGCAGCTGCACATCCACAGGGCCCAGGTGAGCGTCGCCGTCGACGCGGTGCCGCAGCCGTGCTGCTCTGTTTCAGTTGCTGGGGATCAGCTGGATCTCCAGGGTCCTGAGTGGGTGCTCTTCACAGCTGAGCGCTGCTTAGGGCACCGGCATCCCTAGCTGGGGGACGAATCTGTTTTTGTCATTTGGCTTTTTACGACTCATAATTTTTTAGTAATTTTAATATTCCGGCAGCTATCGCGGTGTTTGCTTAGGTTCCGCATACGCCATTCGCTTTCATACATATATCTGGAACTCAAGTGTATTGACATTGGCTGGACCTGGGCCCCTACACTGGTCACGCACGCAGTCGCACGGCGCGTACGCGTTAGAGTCCGTTGGCGCGTTAGAGCGCGGACTGTTGGCGCCGCCCGCCCGTCGCACGCGTGTGACGCCGGACCGCCGCCCGGCGCCAGGTGCTGAAGTACGTGAGCACGGTGCCGGTGGCGCACTCGGGCCTGGAGGTGCGCACCGAGTGCGCCCGCTGCGGCCGCTGCTTCGCCGGCTCCGAGTGTCAGCTGTGCCGGCGCTGCGCCGTCACGTGCATCATCTGCCACGTCTCCGTCCGAGGTGAGCAGCCACGTCGCCAGCTGGCCGGTCCGTGATGGAAGTGTGATGCGTGAAGTGGAGTATGACATGTGGCCGTCAGAGGGCTCGTGAATTTCGCGTCGTTGGCTGAATCGTTGAAGCACTGCTGACATTCTCCTCGGCTCTTGGGATACATCCGGTGCCTTTCTGTGCCGGTGTGTTTTGTCGTATCACCCCCCCCCCCCCCAGCTACACCTGACTGTGGCGTCTGCACGTGAGCGCGCGTGTGTGTGCCGTGCTGCGGCGTGCCCTGCGACCAGCCGGCCGGCCTGCGCTCTGGCGTCTGACCAGCTGCCGGCGCCCTGCGACAGGCATGTCGTCGTTCTGCCTGCTGTGCGGCCACGGCGGCCACCTGCAGCACATGCTGCAGTGGTTCCGCGACCAGCAGCTCTGCCCCACCGGCTGCGGCTGCCGCTGTCTTACCGGCTTCCAGCAGGCGTTCCAGGAGTGAGCCGTCGGCCGGCGCCGCCGCTGGTCAGCGAAGCTCGGGGGGTCACGTCCGTTATCACCATCGGCTGGGAGACGGGTGTGAGGTTGGTCACCCTCCCGGGTCAGCTCGGGGTGAGAAAAGACGGACATGAATGCTATCGTATGTTGGAGTGCGTTGTCATGCCAAGTCGGGGATTGTCTCGTAGCTTCTAGGAGACCCTGTAACGGGGACGAGTGTACTGGCTGGCCGTGTGATAGCGAGTGATAATGATGACGGCGGTGATATGACATCACGTCACGGAAGACACATGTGGTGCGTGCCGATAGCGCGCTTACGAGCGGGCCGCGTCTCGCCGCGGATAGCACGGCGGGCGCGCACGCGCAGCGTCTGCCCGGCGGCCGGCGCGGAGGTGCGTCACGACCCGCCCGGGCAGGTCGCCGCCGGTGGCCTGTCGCCACGGGCCAAGATCTCGCCGCCTTGCCAAACACAGCCGCTCGGCGCTTCGCGGCGTCTGGAAGTGCTCACAAACCTCTTCGAGTAGCACTTAGGGGACGGCTTGTACAGGGTGCTGAGACACAAATTCGTATCGTCGCCGGAGGGGAGAGGGCGGAGGCGTGCTGGAAGTGGTGCACGCTCGGTACATTGTGCTGTGGCTGGTGTGTGGGGAGTTCCCGGGGTATACCGCGTTATCACATGTGATCGTGCCTGTGCACCTTACGTATTGAATGTGTCGGAAGACAATGCCCAGAACCCGTTCTCAGTGACGAGTCCACTGCGATAGGGAAGTGGCGAAGAGAATACAATGATACTCAGGCACTCGTGTAACGGTCAGTGGGGGTGCAGCGAGAAGAGACAACGAACCAAGAGTTGGCCTCGCCGGTAGTAACCAGAAGGCTGGGAGGTGTCTCTGGGTGTTCTCTTGCTGTTAATTGGTGTGTTAGGACACGCCGACTACAATGGTCACTTTGCTCCTATATGGCTGCTTACAAGAACGGACATTGCAAAACGGACGGCCATGCGCCTGGACTCCAACCGACGCGGGTGGGGCCGCCAGCTGCGAGAACAGCGTACCCAGCGCATGTAGAGAGGCCTTTGAACGACAGCCTTCACTGAACGGCCTCTGAACGACAGCCGTCGCTCACCAGATGTACAACGAAGGCAGAGGGGGTGCCTGGCCTGTCACGAAAGTGATGGCGGCTGGCGCTCGTACACGCTTGACTGTCGACGCGGTGGCGGTTGGGAGCGGCGCATGCCAGTACTGATCACCAGCTATGAGTCGGCCCTGTGGCTGTCCCACTTGGGGACCACGCCCGAGCGCACGCGGCTCGTGTTCTGTGTGGGACCTGGCGGCCGTGATAACACTCCGTATTCGTGCAGTGCGATCTCACCACCTCGTATACCAAGGCCTGCGACAATTTTTGCTCTGAAAGTGTCGACCGTGGCCGAAAAGAGCTGCGACCAAATAAACAAACGCCACGCGTGTTGAACGGTCCCACGATGTCTGAGTTCACTTGATAACACAGCGCCGGCATATCGCATATATTTACGCGTGAAATAAGCATGCGCTCGACACGACCATGGCGGATGCGCCGCTTGTTACAAAGCTCTGCACACGCACACACCACTAACCTAGGAGATCACGAGTAAGCTTCTATTTACGCAGTTGAGCAGATGACGAGCATGCCACACAGGCTGAAAGGTGTGAGAAAACTAGTGAAGCAGCGCTGACCTCAAGTGGGGATATTTAAAGCGAATGACTAGCATATACGTGCCTAAGTTCACTGCAGCACGTAGTCTACAGCTGTGACTACTAACATGATTTCACAGATACGCATGGACTTCGGTCAGGGGTTTAAGCTGCCTCACGAGATGAAATGCTTTGGATTGAAGGGACGTGCTTTGATGTTCACAGCTGGTAACGCAAAATGAAAATTACCCGGAGCCACATGACACGAATGAATAGAATACGTCCTCCCCTTGTCTTGAAGTCGGTTGTGTTCCACGTTATTCTGGTAAACAACCTGGACATTTCGCAGTTAAGCACGCATACATGGGCATAGTATTCCGCGAATGTATACACACTTCTACAACTTATCTTTACACGGGTGTCGGTGCGATCAAAGGAGCACACGGACCAATACAAAGAGCGCAGCTTGCCCAGCGCTGCGCTGGAGTCTGGCGGACAGACCCAAGCGCTGCTGTTGTCCGTTAGCACAGCTTGGAACGCTGAGCCGGCCTTACTAGGCAGCGATCAACCATCTCAACGGAACGCGCGTCGATCAGCACTGATAGTTCGGTAAGCACTGACACGGACCATTGGACTAGAGCACAGCTCATTTCATGCATACCGTCCAGCTCGTTGGACCACACGCTGACAGCCCACTAGGCTATTGCTGTCGTAGTTCCATAGCACGCATGCGTTGCAGCTGGGCCGCCATGTTGTCCCGCTCAGCCACAGCGCGGTGAAGCTCCGCCTTCAGTATGTCCACCTGTCCGACGGCATAATAGGTCTGAGACGAGACAGCACGGCCAATGACAACATGTCATTTAAAGAGGTAATCGCATTGATCACACATGTCTGATAACTTGATGAACCCCAGGACCTGCACATAACTATGTAGGGGCTCACTGAACACGCCGGTCTCGCGGTTTCTGTTCGTGATGCATTATTATGAACTGGGGCGCACGACGGACATGCGAATACCAAGCCAACAAATGCGCGTGCAACACAAAAATTAACACATTTTCTCCGTAAGCGGACCATGCGTCGATGAGCGTTAAGGCGTCAATGGTTTAATAATGCATATTTTCGAACTAGACGTGCACAACCAATTTTATGTACGCAATATGTGATGCAAATCACAGATAAGCTTTAAGCAGTCGGGCGTGCAGTTCGTGCACTAGTCTTGCAAGGCAGGCATGATCGGCATCTTCGTGTCCGACACTGATTGTCACAGCAAGGGTGCAATCTCGTAGCGCGAACATGGCAAACGTTTCTCCGATAGCCCGCAGCCGCAGCTGTACAGATTTGCCCTGCCTGCTGGTGTTCGCCGCCGCTCTGACTGCGTGGATCATCGCGGCAGGCATCGCCGCGTCGCACGGCTCTATCAGGCGCTTCGTCATGCCGTCCGACACTCAGGGAAACATCTGTGGCGTCGACAAGGGCTACGAAAACAAGCCCTATGTGTTCTTTTTCGACTTAACAAAGTGCGCGTTAGCCAACTCCGCCATCTTCGGCTGCGCGACGCCGCAGATCTGCGTGGAAAAGTGCCCCGACACGTACTTCTTCCGTGCACCTCTAGACCTTCTGAAAAACTCCGCGTACAACTTGACGCTGGAGAAAGAACTGAAAAAGAACCTGAAGTATTGCCTACCGGATACCGACATGACCATGCCGTACGAGCGGCTGGCGGACGGCTACCACTGCCCTTCGTGGTACACCCGCTCGCGGCCGGTGTCCGGCCGCTGCCTGCCCGTGTCGGTCGCCGACTCGGTGCATAAGCTGAACAACCTCTCGGAGGCCCTGCGCCAAGAACTGACCGACCGACAGGCCCGCGGTCACAGCCGCAGCGGGGTCCAGTACCGCTTGCAGGCGGCCCACGGCCGGCCGAACAGCACCAGTCGGCTGAACGGCACCAGCCAACCAGGCAGCACCAGCCAGCCCGACAGTGTGACCCCGCCGTCAGAGCCGGATAACAAGGACGCCATCTCCCGCCGAGTCGTGCAGGTACGCGAGACGCGACGCGCGTCGTCAGGCAGAAGCGACGGCTGTCGGGATCGGTCACGTCGCACATGCTCTGTTGCTGGGTTAGTAGTTCACAACGTCTCGAAAGGTCTGTTAAAAGATGCTAGTTTTACCCGTGCTGTATGCAAAAGCAGATACGCCAATTTCTGGTTGCAGTTGCATAAGCAGGAGATAACCGGCAAAAACGTACAAACTTAATACTGAAATGAATCGGCATTTACATGTTTTACAGCTAGTAGATGAGCATTTTCGCGAGTATACGCCAACAACTTTGCACTTCCACGTAGAACACAGGAATGTATGCTTTTGAACCACCAGAAAGTGGCTTCCGACACTTCTCCTTTGACCTTACAGTTTTAAAATTCAGCCAGACAACGACCCGAACAGGGCAACAATAATTATATTTCATGTAAACATTTCCATTGAATCGCGAGGTCAGCTGTGCACTTCTCAGCTCTGCCGTGCAAAGGAAATGAAGCACCAGTACAATGTTTGCCATTTTTGAGTTCTAGGCTATCAGGTTCGCAATACCGATCTCCATCACCCCAAAATGTGATAAAAAAAAATAGGCGCTAGTGCGGAACAAAGCCGATCTGCAACGTAAAAGAAGCGCAAGTGCTGTGAGTTACGGCGAAAAACCCGAGTTCTTTATCTCCGTCGATTCAGTTACTAAAAACCGCGTGTCTGCACTTGCACTATTTCGATAGACTGCATGTCGGTAATGCCACTTGCGTTTTCCCCCGACTCTCCAAAAAGGAGGTGCATCTGGCCGAATCGTGGGAACAACATCGCGCACGTAGGGTGGAGAAGTCTGAACCAGGAAAGCCTTGCATTTATTTCGAGGCGTGTCTTTCGATGATATATGCTTTAGTCGCGGATTGTTCACTTCCAAAGCAGCATACGAGTAGCTCGCTCCCCGAGACGCAGATCGCTTTGATTTGGTAAGAATTTCGATTCAGTCATACGCTAACTTTGTACGCCCATGGCGCGCACGTGCCACTGCAGCCAAAACCACTAAAGTAAACATCCGCTTTTATCTGCTATCCGTATCCACTTTTGCGCCGTGAAGGCTTGGCGCAATTTATTGGTTTGCTGGACTTGGGGCGGCTGTTTTGGTGGCCTGATTATTGAAGTTTAGATAGGACGTCAACGGACTGAATCAAGCCAATTCCAAAATCACGCGTGGTCAATTGCACGCCCGCGTATTAAGGGCGTACGAAAGTCGAGGTGCAAGCCACTGCGTGCTGGCCACGCAGTTTAAATGTGAAGTATTGCCGCTTGCGGCTAGGGCCACCGCGCATATGCGGCATACCAAGGGCAAATCTGGAGAGGAACGATCGCCTACAGTTCTCGCTGCGTGGCAGCCGCTTCCATGGTATCCGTTAAATAAATAGTATGCTTCAAGTACTGGCGACCATAGTGACCTTCCCTCTTCTCTACGATTCAAACAGATCATTTTGGCTGGTGTTCCTGTGCAAGGGACCGATCTTCGACCTTGAAATGGGACTGAATACCTCAATTCGCTGGACGTCTGACTCCGAATCGCAACGAAAGACTGGATTCATAAGAGACATTGGTTGTTTCGCCCCGTTCGTCACGATAGGATATCGGCGACTTCACACGGGAAGGACGAAATTGCATCGTTAAGCTATAAAGCGTTATTTTTACAAGCACGTTTCGGCTGTGTTTACGATAGTTGCCATGTTATGTCGATTTCTTCCCAGTCGTCTCATCGAAACAACGCCAATTTTGTCTGCGCTACTCTACGTTTCAGTCACATACTTTTGTCTACGTTATATTCCGCTTACCAAGCCAGTCCAGCTTTAACGGTCCTTGACGGTAACGATAAAAATGTCTTTTAAACAGCCTTTAAAAGTCTTTTTCACTTTGATTCCTCGCTTCTGTGCCAATCGTCCTATCATATTTCCTTACACATAATGTTCTTGCGGCCTCTTCCATCCACCAGTGACACCAGACAAAACATTCGACTCTGCTGGCCCTGGCAGAGAGCTCGCTGTTGTCCAGTCACAGCCTCCCGCTTCGCTGACGCCGCCTGGCACTGCCGGAGAGCTCGCCATCGTCCATCCACAGCCTTCCGTTTCCCTGGCGCCGTGTGGTCCCACCGGCGCCCCGCTGCGGCAGGCTGCCGCTCTGCTCCAGTGCTGCTGGTCCTGCCGATGATTAGCGCTTTAAATTTGGAGGTGTTCTACTTTCGACGCCGGTTGAAGGGATGGGGTAGAACTCCTGGAACACTCCGAAGAGAGTGTTCCCGATGTTCTACTCCCTTCGCCACAAACATTAGAAAGGCCCTGTTATGGGAGGATTGGGGTCCTCGAGAAGACCAGCTTGCTGCTCAGCCACCACCTGGATTCAGCGCCCCCGGCCCTGCCGAAGACTTCGCAATCGTCCGGCCTTAGCCCACCACTAGTACTCTTAAGCGGTTCTCTTTGGCAGCAGTGGGCCTGAAGATTCACAGCAACCCGGCCCTCCGGGACGCCCTCGCCAATGCTGAAAGGGAGGACGGAAGAAGAAGTGGAACGCCAAAGACCAAGATCGACAGAGAATATATCTACCATCCACTATAACAACCACTGGCATGCATAAACACTTCACTGAGAAGCATGGGCAAATAGGTTTCCAGTGGTATCAAAGGGAGTTAAAACAGATGAACATTAGCTTTACTAAACTTGGCGACAAGGAGCGTGAGAGCTGTACTCGCCAATTGCACCACGGGCAATCAGCGCATCGAGCCCCAGAAAGAGCTGGCTTCTTGTAAGTCGACGGGTGCGACCAGTGCCAGGACAGCAGATTATATTTGGCCGGGACTAGAGCTCAACACCACAGCAGGGCGGACCGCGAAAGTGATGACTACGAACACGTTTGCAGCGCCGACCCAATGAAGATAACGTTGATTCCTATCCTTCCTCCACAAAACGGTCTTCCTCCCCTCCCCCCCCCCCCCCCCCCCCTAGCGAGACATTTGCTACCGTTCAGAAGAAAGGAAAAGTAAAAAGGTCGAGGAAGCTACTAGCAGTCCTGTGGCATAAGACAACAGCAGATGGAGAAGACATTGCCGCGACGTACTGACGCTTCCTCGCACATCGATACAAAAAGAAAGCGACGATCTTGACAGACACATCCAACCCTTTCACCCTCTGTCTTGCTTCATCCTGTATTCTCGCGACACTGCGTTTGCCCGGGGCGTCCCCTTGTGTCCGCTTGTCCGTCTGCATGCGTCACCCACGAGTGAGCAGAGGCCCCATGGGAAGGAGAACCAGGCCCCGACCGAGTGCCAAGCGCACAGCGGGTTAAAGCTCAGTGATTGCCCCCCCCCCCCCCCCCCTCCAGGCGCACGCAAGCCTGCCCCACCGTAAACCATTTTTCTTCATCTCATAGCCCTGAAATAATCATTTCTGGTCGAAAGGGATCTTTTCCAAATAACCAAACGACTGACAACTGTCCGGCGCAAAACAAGTCGTGAATTTTAGCCACTGTACTCATAACTTTCGATCATCAGACCACCCAAAGAAGATTTTCAGTTTCCCAAGAACCTGATTTCACCCAAAAGAAGACTCAGAAGATCGCACCAAACCACATTGTCTGAACAAATAGAAGATCGACAAAATCGTGGAAACCCCGTTGCCCTCGATGCCAGAGCACAAGCACGGCTTCTGGTTTGCGCTGCAAAGGCAGGACAGCATTAGCGTGCAGAATCTAGCGGGCTGATGTTATGCACACATGGATAGTGCGCCCATGACGTCTGTTGCAGAGGTCAGCTGATCTTTCGATACATGATGTCGGTACCCGCTGCTTTTGCGAATTTTTGGGCCGATAATGCATTTATGAGAAAAGTGCGGACTTGCGGTCTATTTCCAGTACGTCGAGCGTAATACAGTATGTGTTGAACGCTGAGATTGCCCGCTTCGTGATGCAATCTATGAATACTTTTGGAGGAAATGCGATATGAGCTTCTACACACAGGCTGATCTCTTCAGGGCAGGTGGGGAGGACACTGTCCACGATACTCCAAAAGGCATTGCAAACAACGTCCACTTTAAAGTCGGGTCAAAGCGCCTGGGTTTGCTCTCCCCACGTTTAAGCCCGTTGCTATCGATCATCAGATTCCAGCCGACCTACGGCAAAATCATCACCAGCGTTAGTTGCCGCTTCGAACTACGAGCTTTGTATGTGTTTACGATTGGCCTCACCTGCGCTGAAATACACTCTTTACCATCAAAATAAAGCGCATGTCTGCACTTGCGCTTTTTCATTGCATACGTTGGTGAACTTCTGCTTTGTCTTATGACGTCCATCGCATTTGTGCTTTTTATTACGCGTTAGTCACGTTTGTTATTGCAAATATAACAATTTGTTTTAAAAATCCTGATTTTATGTCAAGTTCATATGCCAAGGTCAGTAAAACAGCATGCAGAGTGGTTCATTTCGATGTGACAAATTCAGTGTTATGTAATTCGAGTCTGTACCACCAACCAATGGCATGATACTGCAGAAAATCAAGAAGGCTCTCTCCTTAAAAGTTGCTTAAATGCACACACCCTTTTTTCTTTGCATTGTTGAGCTCAGTGATATACAAAATTTCAGTAATCGCATGAAATCTTTCTAGAACCCCTCACTTCACCGTACGCTGTGGTATACGCCAGCACCGAACTCGCAGCCACCTCCCGCGAAACGCGTGCGAATAACTGCTGTCGTTTCATACGTGAGAGGGCGATTCGGATACAAGCGTGCTACACTGCAGGCCGAACCCCGGCGTCCGCCGCAGCGACGGCGTCGAGCGCTGACGACCGGCCGCGCGCGTCTGCCGGCAGGCGGCGGCGGCGGCCGTGCGCCAGATGCGCTTCGTCGTCAAGCACATGGCTGGCCTGACGTGCTGGAGCCTGGTGCTGCCGCTGGTGCTGTCGCTGCTGTTCGTGCTGCTGCTGCGTTGGTTCGTGGTGCCCGCCATCTGGCTGAGCCTGCTCGGCATCATCGGTGGTCTGCTGGCGCTGACGGCCGTCTGCGGCGTCCGCTACCAGGCGCTGTCGGCTGAGCCCGGCGGCAAACTCACCTTCGGCGATGTGGGCATGAGCGCCGACCCAGCCGAGTACACGCGGGTGCCCACCTTCTGGCTGGTGCTGCTCATCATCTGCGCCGTGCTCTCCGTCCTCATGCTGGTGCTGCTGATCGCGCTGAGAAAGCGTATCAAGCTGGCGGTGGCGCTCCTGAAGCAGTGCAGCACGGCCATCGGAGACATGCTCCCCATCTTGACCGTGCCCGTGTTCAGCTTTATCCTCCAGCTGTCTGTCTGTCTGATGTTCGTGTTCGTCTGCCTGTTCCTGTTCGGTAGTAGCCACCAGTGGCACGTGCAGGGCGAATGTTATGGCTGCGGGGCTGACTACCAAGAGGGCGAAATCTGCTATCAGCAGGACTTCGCGGCGCAGTGCGGCGACAAATGTCCGGACGCCGCCTGCCGCAGCAACCAGCCGCTGTTCATCTACGCATACAACATCTTCGCGCTGGTGTGGGCCTTCGGCTTCGTGACGGCCATCAACCAGATCGCCGTGGCGATGGCCTTCTGCACCTGGTACTTCAGCAGCAGCAAGCGGCTGCGCCTGACGGTGCCCGCACTGGCTTACGTGCACACGCTCACCTACCACGGCGGCACAGCGGCGTTCGGCTCGCTGCTAATCACGATCTGTCGGCTGGCGCGCTGCCTGCTGATGGCCGCCAAAAAGCGGCTGGAGAAGTACGGCGGCTGCGCAGCGCGCACCGCCGTTTGCTGCTGCGCCTGCTGCTGCTGGTGTCTCGAGAACTGCCTGCAGTTCATCAACCGGCGCGCCTACATCGTCACGGCTCTGGAGAGCGTCGGCCTGTGCGTCGGCGGCAAGCGTGGTCTGCAGGTGGTTATGCGCAACGTGGCGCGCGTGGCCGTGGCCGACTCGATAACGGCGTTCGTGCTGCTGCTGGGCCGGCTGCTGGTCGTAGCCGGCAGCGTGCTGCTCTGCCACCTGCTGATGGCCGCCGTGGAAGCCGATCCCGTGCCCTGGCTGTTGCCGTCCCTCTTCAGCGCCGCCTTTGCCTACGTTGTGGCGGGCACCACATTCGCGCTGTTCGATATGGGCGTCGACGCGCTGTTCTACTGCGTCATGGTTGACCTGGAGCACAACGACGGCAGTGCGACGCGGCCGTACATGATGTCGGCGGGGCTGGCGTCGGCGCTGGGTGTGCGGAACGCGCCGGCACCGGCGCCAGCGGCGCCTCCGCCCCCGCCCCCGCCGGCGCCGGCGGCGCCCTCGCCGCCCCGGCCCACCAGCCGCCAAAGGGGCAGCAGCGTGCGGTCGGTGGCGACGCCGGCCACCTTCCGGGACCCGGGCCTCATCGACCGGCCGGCCACCCCTGCCGCGTCCCAGCCCGCCGGGTCGGCGCCCTGAGGCCGACCCTGTCGGACAGAGGGCAACACTGGATGGCTGGCAGCCCGCCAACGGTAGCGGTCTGGGGTCCCGTGCCGCTCCGGGCTGTGTGTTACGGCCTACCGTCCGGGCCGTTCGCCTGGTATGAGCCGTCAACAACGGGAGGCGCACCACGGTTCACTGGACGCAGAGTGAGTGCATGCATTTTGTCTGTCAATCGCTGTCGCGTTTGAAGGGCGAGTGACGGGGCGCGTGAAAGCCATTCGTTCTCAACAGCTGGAAAGTGAAGGGCGTCTGGTCGCAGGTTGAGTTCGGTAAAATGTGGTGGGGTGCGGGTTTGCGAGTTTGTTGACCTATGTAATTTTCAGTGGTTATGTTCCATTTGCTCTGCAAAAAAATAAACAAAGAAATGGTACGGACGAGCTTCGAACCCACACCGCAATATGCATCCATGCGCTGACATGCACGTATGGGTGGCCAGTGCACACACCCGCGTGCACGCATGCAAAACAGCCTGTGCACCTGGCATGCGGTATATACCGAGCGCTCAACGTCCATCGGTCAGCGCAGACAAAAGCCCGCAATCCGCCACAAAACAGTCACTGTGCGGGAGGACGTCAGCACCGGACGTAGCCGGGCCAGCCAGCGACGATCTACAGCAGCATAGCACCGGCCCCCAGCCGCGCCCGGCTGGCAGGTGAGTCGCCAGCCACTGACTCACCTGCTGCTCGCTGGTGCTGGTGACGGTGTGACACACCAACTGCCGGCTCACCTGCTGCTCGGTGGTGCTGGTGACGGTGTGACGCAGCAGCTCGCGGCGCAGGCGTAGGTTGTCGGCGCGCAGCCGCTCCACCAGCCGGCGCAGGATGGAGACGGTGCCGTGGTCGGCGGCTGGCGGCGGCCCGGCCTCGGCCTCGCCGGTGCCGGCCGCCGGCTCGCCGCCGCCAGCCTCGGTCCTCTCTGCAGCCCGGCTGCAGTGGTGATCAGGGCCCGTCACCGGCGCAAGCAGGGCATCCACACACACGCACACGCAAACGCGCGCACACACGCACACGCACACACACACACACACACACACACACACACACACACCACACACACACACACCCACACCACACACACACCCACACACGCACGCACGCACGCACGCACGCACGCACGCACGCACGCACGCACGCACGCACGCACGCACGCACGCACGCACGCACACACACACCACACACCACACACACACGCGGATGGGACGAGCGGCAGGCGGCGAGCGGGCGGCGGACATACACGGGGAGCGGTTGGCGGCTCGTTATAACGGTTGTGAGCGGCGCTCACAGCGCCGATACGCATATACACGAAATGTCTTATGCATGTAATATGTATATATATATATATATATATATATATATATATATATATATATATATATATATATATATATATATATACATATATATATATAACAGATGCATGTGTTTTATAAGTTTATATTGCTTTGTGCAACTGCCATGAATGATTCGTATTTACTGGACCATCCCGAGCTAAGCACTCAAAGAAAGCACTAACAAGCCAAATAGTTACGAACAAGCCACAAGCCATTTTTAAATCCTCGCGATTCATTTTACACATTCTTTAGTGTTGATCATTTGAGACTGCAGGTTTTCTTCCCAGCCTGAGCCCATCCTGTAAAATATCTAACGTAAATACCATAGACCCGTCAAGTCTGTGTTGGAGCTACATATACACAGCAGCAGTACGTGGGTCTTTAACTCTCAACGGGCTCACAATGGAAGCATTAGTCCCATCGTTGTCTGGGGGCATTTGTTAAGATATCTGTCCTTGGTTTAGACTTAGGGTTCTGGTCCTATAACTCATAAACTTCCTAGAACGCCCAAAATATTGCATGACCATACAAAAGGCTTTATAATTCAGAGTGCGAACGACACACATATAATTATGCCACTTCCACGCGTGGACACATACGCGCATACACACAAAGTAAACGAACAACCATATCTACAAGTGGAGCCATGGAAGGCGACCAGTACCGTAGTTCGCTGATCTCGGCCGTCAGCTGTGTGTTCTGCTCCTCCAGCAGCTGTGCCTTGGCGCGCAGCTGTGCCAGCTCCGCCTCGAAGCGGGCCACGTTTGAGGCGGCGTTCTGCGGACCCAGCGCCGGCCGGCGTCAGCGCAGGGGTGTCAGCGTAGGGTGTCAGCGCAGGGGCGTCAGCAGGAGAGAGACGGCACCTCGGACAAGGCGCGGACACCCAATACGGGTCGCCGTGGGCGTGGCGTGCGGTTCGTGCCGCGCCACGAGAGTGCAGCGCGGCCGGTACTAAATCACCACCCCCCCCCCCCCCCCCCCCTCCCACATCACGACAGCAATAGTCACGTGACGCCAGGGGGCAGCACTGCGCCCCTCCCCTCCGCTGGCTGTATTTCACCGCGTCAAAACCCGGACAGGCGTTCGGTGGCCCGTCTCCGGATAGACAACCCTACCATGGTCAGGAGAAGCGGTATGCCATCGGTTGCTGGCCAGTGGGACGCAAGGCTCCTTGCTTCCGACAACGGGACGGGTCAGCTGACCGACGCCGTCAACCTAGCTGACCTAACGCCCGCACGGCCTCTTCACGGTGGCGGTTCACACCATGCGGACCGTAACGCGCTTATTCAAAGGCAATGCATATTTCAGAGCTGACGGAAAGGGTCCTAGCATGCATCCTGAAAAGTAGCACTTTTGTTCACTTCTCTTTCTGTGAAGCGAGCATGCCATCCAGTCATTTCGTTTCTCTTTCTGATAACCCGATATTGCTCGAAGTACGTAGCGTCTGGTACGGCGGGGGCCACGCGTCCAAGCGGCCAGTAAGACGCCCACGTCTACGACAATACAGCAGAAGGGCGCGGCGCGGTCTGGTGAAGGCCAGGCTTCACCAACTCCAGTGTGTCGTGTCCAAAGGTCTAACGTCACCGTACCAACGGAACCCCGGGGGCCACGTCTCGTGTCGTTGGTCTCCACCACCGTACACCTGGATCTTGGGCTATCGCTCCCCGACCGTGGAACACCCTCGCCTTGAACTGTGCCTGGTGTCGGCCCCGAGCACGTGATCGAGTGCCTCGATACGGCGGAGTATTCTGCGCCGTAGGATTCAAAACCTATGCCCACTTGTAGGCAAGCTGCGGCATCACTCCAGCGTTCACCCGCATTCTCCACCGCACAGCTCTAACAAGCCACAAACGAGCCGAGACAGCCCTCGAGGACACCCAGCTTGCAGCCCGCCGCCGTGAGCATGACCGCAGAAGAGGGCGGACTGTCTGCCGGCCGTTACCTTGCCCTGTTTAGCGGCGGCGCGCTGGGCGGGCCAGCCGGCTGGTGAGCGTGTGAACCTGCTGACGCAGCTGCTCCAGCTGAGCGCCGCGCTCCACCGACTCCGAGCCGCGCAGCTGACTCAGCTGCTCCTTCAGCGTCACGTTCTCCCGCTCCAGCGCGTGGAACCGCTCCTCTGACATCAGGCCTGCGGTCCGGCACGGCTGGGCCGTCAGACGCGATCCGACGCAGGAGCGCACCCGAGACAGCAGGCCACCCGGCCCGGCACGGCTGCGGTCAGTCCAGATCCAGGCCGATCGGCCCGGACTGTCAGACCAACAAACGACACCAGACGCCGCTGACACCGCACCAGACATCACTGACGCCACACCAGACACCGCTGACGCCACGCCACACACCTACGACACCACACCAAACACCGCCGACACCACACACCAGACGCCACTGACACCAAACCCGACATCGCTGACACCACAACAGACACCGCTGACCCCACACAAGACACCGCTGACGGCCACACCAGACATGCTGGCACTGCACCAGACACCGCTGACGACACCAGACGCCGTTGACACCACACCAGGCACCGCTGACACCACACAAGCCACCACTAACACCACAGAGGATACCACTGACACCACGTCAGATACCACTGACGCCCCACCAGATACGCTAATACCGCACCAGACACCGCTGACACCGACACAGACTGACACCCGCACCAAACACAGCGACACCGACACCGACTGGCGACGCCTTCCTGCTCTCCCCTCGCCTCCCTTTGAAGGAGTGGCCGGGCGGACCCACTTACCGCTGGAGTGTGCGTGATCTTGGCCTCGTAGCCGGTCTTCTCGCGCTCCAGCCGGTGGATGGTGTCGCGCAGGCCGGGCGGCTAGCGCCTGCTGACGCTCACACTCGGCCTCCTTTCTCCCGCAGCCGCGCGCGCAGCCGGTTCCGTCGTGCGCTGCCACCGCTTCCGCTCGTCCCACTTGGCCAGCTCCTCCTGAATCTGCCGGCCGCCGGAGCGTCGCGGGGTCAGCACGTGTCAGTGGATCAACGGGCCAACGGCTCCCGATGGCTGGCTGGGTGATCACCCGGAAATCGACACACAGACGGCCGGCAGCGGCACTGTGCCCGTGGTTTCCGCGGTGCTCCGCGCCGGTAGTGGTGCTGTGAGGCCGGCCGTAATCTCCTCGTGTGGTTACTGCCTTACTGGACGGCCGCCTGTACTCACCTTGTGCGGGTCGCTCGGCGGCCGGCTGCGCGCCGTCTGGCTCTGCTCGGCGGCGCGCAGTTTCTGGCGCGCCGCCTCCAGCTGGCGCTGCAGTCGCTGCATCTCTTCGCGCCGCCGCCGGTCGGCCTCGTGCAGGTCGGCCTGCAGCCGGTGACACTGCAGCGTGCGGTCGTTGAGCTCGTCTGCGGGCAGGCCGGAGCCCGGTCAGCGCTGGCAACAGGCCAGAGGCGCCGGCCGACACGGCACGCTCCCAACAGGCGCCGGCCGACAAGGCACGCTACCAACAGGCGCCGGCCGACACGGCACGCTCCCAACGGGGCGGGGAGACCCGGAGATTGGCTCCGGAGATTACTGTTACCACTCCCACGCTGCGGTCCCGACGCTCACTTTTGACGGTATCCAGCTCTCGTTCGGCGGTGGCCAGCTGGCTGTGCAGGCGGTCGGTGCCCGTCCGGCTGCGCGCCGTCGGTGGCTGCTCGCCGGCCGGCTCCTGCTTGGACTCTTCCTCCCACTGCAGCGCCGCCGCCTCCACCGTCTGCACGATCTCGGCCTATTCGGCACACGTGAGCCCGCACCCGCCAGTCAGCGACGAACGGCGGTCCGCGCCGACGCCTAGCAGCGTCTTCAGGGATAGCTGTAGAGGACTGGCAGCAGCTCTCAGCGCACCCAGAGCGCGGGACACGGCGACCGAATAGGAGGCCCGAAAATGGAAATAGAAGAACTAGTAGAAATAGACATGTAACAGAGGGAACCAAAACACCATATACAGAATGGTGGATAGATAGTACATGGCTTGAGCTAAGGACTCAAATGAAATATAACATATGCATGAAGTACAGTAAAACTGCACGCATGCGATGGCATGGTGAACTAAATTATGCATGGGAAAATATCCAGGGAATCGATGAGATAGCCTCAAAAACCACAGGTGTATCCTCAAATTGATGCCGTCCCATTACTTCTCCCTACCCCTGCTTTAGTTGCCTGCGATGTCAGCATTTACGCCAAAGTGCGCAGGCCCTCAGCAGCCCGCCACACTTGACGATTTAGAAGCCACCGAGCGGAGCTCATCACACCAGCGGGGCGGCAGGACGGGGCGTTGTGTACCTTAATGTCGCGGAGCACCCTGGCCAGGTGTGGTGCTGGCGCTCCTTCTTCAGCATGATCTCCCGCAGGCGGGTCGACGAGGCCGGCCTGGGTGCCGCCTGCGCCTGCAGGCGCGCGTCGGCGTCGGCGGCCGCCTGCCGCGCTGCTGCGCCAGCTGGTCCCGCAGCCGGGAGCGCTCCTCGGTCAGCGAGCTCACCGTCCGCTGCAGCACGTCGGCCGTGTCGCGCCGCTCTGACTCCAGTCTGCAGGGCCCATGCGGTCGCAGTCATCGGCATGGTCACGGTCGCAGTCACCGGCATGGTCACGGTCGCGGTCACCGGCATGGTCACGGTCGCAGTCACCAGCATGGTCACGGTCGCAGTCATCTGCATGGTCACAGGAGTCACAGTCACCAACAGCTCGCCTGGTGACGCGCTCCTTATAGTAGGCCTCCTCACCTGGTGATCCGGTCCCTGTAGCGAGCTTCCTCCTCCACCTGGTGACCCGTCCCCTGTAGCGGGCCTCCTCCTCACCTGGTGACACGCTCCCTGCAGCGGGCCTTCTCCTCACCTGGTGACCTACTCCCTACAGCGGGCCTCCTCCTCACCTGGTGGGCCCGTTCCCTACAGTGGGCCTCCTCACCTGGTGGTCCGTTCCCTGTAGCGGGGCCTTATCCTCACCCGGTGACCCGCTCCCTGCAGCGGGCCTTTTCCTCACCTGGTGACCTACTCCCTACAGCGGGCGCCTCCTCCTCACCTGGTGGCCCGTTCCCTGTAGCGGGCCTCCTCCTCACCTGGTGATTCCGATCCCTGTAACGAGCTTCCTCCTCACCTGGCGACCCGTTCCCTGTAGCGGGCCTCCTCCTCACCCGGTGATCCGTTCCCTGCACCGGGCGTCCTCCCCACCTGGTGACCCGGTCCCTGTAGCGGGCCTTCTCACCTGGCGACCCGCTCCCTGTAGCGGGCCTCCTCCTCGCGACTCTGCCGGAGCCTCTCCATCAGGGCACCGATGGCCCTCTCCTGCTCGGCCAGCAGCTCGCCGGACTCGTGCAGGCGGCTCAGCTGACTGCCGCTCAGCTGACTGCCGCTGGCCGGCGGCTCGCGGACGCTGCTCTCGGCCTGCAGACTGCGGAGACGGGCCCGCACCGCCGACTGTCACAATCCGTCACGTGACTGTGTGCCTGTCACACTCCGCTGACCGGGCCTCGGCGGCGGCGATGTCGGATCGCCGCTGCGCCGCAGCCCCAGGCTGTGACCCTCCGCAGCGTCAGACCCCGCCCATGCGTCACGGGACGACTCGACGACACTAACAGACCACTGCAACGGTTCGACTTGGCCCAGTGTTCTCCGCTGCCGTGTGCCGCAGAGGAGCGCACGGCGATGTTGGCTCACCTGGCCACCAGCGTCATCTGCGGGCCGTAGCTGTCTCGCTGCTGCGCGCCAGCTGCTGGCGGTGCTCCTCGGCCTGCTCGGCCCGCCTGCTGGCGCGCCTGGCCCAGCAGCCGGCGGTACTCGGCCAGACTCTGCTCCTTCTGCCGCAGCCGCTGATCCAGCGAGGCGGCCGCCGCCTCCACCACACGCAGCCGACGCTGCCGGGCCGGGTCGGGCGGCGCGGCCGGCGCCAGCTTCTGCCCACACACAGCCGGCCATGTCAGCACGCCCAGCCCGGGCACGCTCGGTGAGCGGACCGACCGGTGGCGCGCAGCCCACACCCGCGCGACGCAGCTACATGAGCTGGTCTGTTCCCACCGACTGTCCAGGGCGGGGTCGGGGATCAGTTCACATTTCCATGTAATAACTGGCTAAAAGCAGACACACGGGTGCGCTTCGTATGCCCACTACGATATTTGGCATATCCAGAGAGCTATAGGCCGCGCGAATGAGACACCCTTCAAAATGAGCCGACATGAAGCGCGTACCATAAGCGCACTTCAGCAAGGCCGCCATCCCGACATCGCCGAGCACGCTGCAGTACACGACGGCCAGTCTCACCCGGCTGAGCGGAGACCGGCGGCTCGGCGGCCGATGGCGCGCTGACGTCACACAGGCGGATGACGTCAGCCGAGACGAGCAGCAGCTGAGAGACGGCCGGGCGACGCCGCTCCAGGGCGGCGCTGAGGCGCGCCTCGAGCTCTGCCAGTTCGGGCCGGCCCTGCAGCGACACCATCAGCACGCGCAGCGCCCGTCGCGTGCTGCTCGCAGGCGTCCTGGAGGCGAGCCGGCGCCGCGTCAGCCTCCTCACCAACAGACTGATCAACTGGGGCTTAATGTTTCAAGAGTTCGACTGCTTGCTGTTCGTTTCGGTAAGTCTGTTAATGGCAAGATGCAGTAGTACCAACGGCGGAAAGGCGCGCTAAAACGGTCAGCGCTTTACCTCGAACGCCGACCACTATTTGTTTGATTCTCGACCAGCAGGCCAAACACCGAGCAAGGCTATAAATCCAAATGTTGCGGCTCCAACGCTCGAGACCACTGCACCAGACAAGCCACACATCAGTCCACATCGCCCGGACGCCTGTGGACATTGCGGTGAAGCTGACAAGGTATGCGTCTCCCCGAGGCGAGTACCTGGAGACTCTGCGACTCCGGGCTGCCCGGGGAGGCGGGAGGGTCGGTCGCTGAGCCAGCGGCCGAGCTGGCAGCCGAGCTGGCGGCCGAGCGGGCGGCCGAGCTGGCAGCCGAGCGGGCGGCGGAGCTGGCGGCTGAGCGGGGCGGCCGAGCTGGCAGTCGAGCTGGCGGCGGGGTCGGCGGCGGTGCCCGCGGTGGTGACAGCGACAGCCGCCGTGTCTGGCGGCGGCCCGCCGGTCGGCCACCCGGACCGGCAGGCGGCTGGCTCGGGCGGCACCGGGACCGGCCGGCGGCAGCGGGGACGGCGCCGACGCCGCCTCCCGAGCCGCCCCCGGCTCCAGCTGGAACACACAGCCGCGCCGACGCTCGGTCCAGCCCACGGCGGGAATGCTGAACAGTACCTCGCGTGCTTATGAAGCCTTGGCAACGCTGGTGACGGACAAAGAAAGTTGCACAACACATCGAGTAACAAGCTGCTAGCTGCTGTTATGTTCTTCGTGGCTCATTGTGCATATCTCAATTTAGGACGGTGAATACAATACGGTTATCAACAAAGCACAAGTAGCTAATGCGATCTACCTGCTGGTCCATCAAGTAAAGTTCCAGTTGGTTCTTCAGCCGACAGATGGTGCCCTCCGCGTCCGTGGCTCGCCGCTCCTCGTCAGCCAATTGACTGCGCACGTGATTGCACTCTGACGTCAGCCTTTCGACGCGTAGTCGTAGTGACGTGACCTGGCACAAGACGCGGGCTCAGTCCAATCTTTATCCCGCTGCGTCAGGCCTCAAAATCACTGGACTAAAGTAAATCCAGCACTAGATTAACAGTTACGGTAACTGCAGCTAAGATATCAACAGCAACGACATCACCAACAAAATGCATACAGCACTCTCCACAAGACAAACGCCCTGTCTGAGTTGTGCAGAATTCGGTGCCCACTTGATGCGTCGCACCTCAGCGGTCTGTGCGCCACAGAGCTCCGATGCCCACCCGCCGTGCATGTCATTACCATGTACATTATGTACGAAAGCTTTTGTCAGCATACACTACTCACAGAAGAGTAGTCAGATAAGCGGATATAGAATCCCGCCCAGGCGAGCGAGATGTCGTGTGCACAAAACACTTTTCATTACTTGCAACCGACCGTAGCGGCAAGCGCACGCGCCAGCAGGTCAGTGCATTTCCCTATCAGAGAGCAACGCAAAATAGCTTCAACGTGCCAAACGGGCCTCATCTAAGACAAACACGTCTTCGCAGCTACACGTGGAGCCGTCTGCGCGTCAGCCGACGACAGCACTAGCTGCCGTCGCCCGCCGTTGGCTGTCGGTCGGGCACGCCGTACCTCCCGCTCGGCTTCCTGGCTGCGCTCCAGCCAGACGCGCTCGTCCGGCGCGCCGGCCTTCACCTCCAGCAGCGCCCGCTCCAGCAGCGCCCTCTGCGCCCGCACGCCCTCCCGCTCCCCGTCAGCCGCGTCACGGGCCACCTGCCGGCACATGGAGAGGTGTCACGCGTCGCGATTAGTCAGCGTCATACGGGGGTGACACATGTCACGGTTGGCTGGCCTGCCCAGGAATGACGTCACACGTCGCGGCCCAGCCGGTGTGACGCTGAGATGACGTCAGAGGTCTGGGCGTCTGGTGTGAGTGGCGGGTCGGGCGAGTGTGCGGTGGGCGGCGAGGTGTTCAGTGCCGCTGGGCGATGCGAGCGAGCGACGGGCGGGCGAGAGGCACCGCTGGGCGCTGGGAGCGAGGGGTGAGCGAGAGGCACTGCTGGACAAGAGGCAAGGAGGGACGGAAGAGATACGCCGCTGGACGGCAGAGAGCGAAGGGTGGGCGAGAGGCGCTGCTGGGCCGCTTGACCGAGTAGCCGCGGCCCCGGTAATCAAACGGCAATGAACAACAGGCGCTCAAACTCTGCGCAATCTGCATCAACGTAATACCAGTTACCAACACATGTGTACGGAGTGAGCAGCAGGCTCAACACGCGCGCATTGCAGACGGAGCGGGACAGGGATGGCGGCGCCGGTGTGTCGTCGCTGACCTGGGTGGCGCAGAGCTGCCCCTGCAGCGTCTGCCGGAGCGTCAACAGGCCGGCCAGCGTCTGGCAAAGCCGCTCCTGCAGGGCGCGCTGCGGCAGACTGAGGCAGCCGCGCAGCTCCTGCACCACGCACCGCACCGTCCTGGCAACCGCAGAGGAGTCAGCCAGGAGAGGCCGAGAGGCCGATACTGAGCCGGCCCTGCTTATCAGATACGCTCTGAGACTGAACACGGCAGCGGGCGCTATGTCCGAGCTGACTACAGTATGTCCGTCGCAAGAACGCTAGGTGCGGTCGTACGGAGCGAGGGCAGTCGCTTCGCAAGGTCCAAATTACGAGTTCCGGGAATGCGCGAGCGGATGTAAACCATATCCATACGTAAACCGGGCACTGGGGTAAGAGCCAAACACGTCATCTTCTAACGCCTGTCTCTAACATCGTCCGTTCTGCTCAGAAAGCATTTCGTTTAGCACAAAAATAGCGCAAAACTAACACCACCACGAGCAACTTTATTAATATTGCAATACATCACTAGCCATTTCAAACTGACATCGCAGCACTGCACACTAGAGCTCAGCACGCCATGCCGCCACTACCATTAGGCCCTGTGCAGTCCTCAAAGAATAACATAGGGCACTTTACTCTAGGCACAGTGACGGGCATCGTTACCAAGTGTGCCATGACATGTGAGAATGCCACGCCACGGTGCACCGCTGTCCACAGCAAGCAGTCTGTCCGCTCCCCACTGCGGCGTCGAAGCACCCGACCGGCTGGTCCGGCGGTAACGGGGACCGACCTGATCTTTTGGCCGTGTGAAGTCTTCAGACCGGACATTGGACCCGCACGCTGGCCGTCTGCGTCTCCGCCTGGTAAATGCGCGCCTCGGCCGACACCAGCGCCGCCTTGGCGGTGCCCAGCTGACTTTGTACTTCAGCTTCCGACCGCTCCGCGGACAAGAGGCGCTGGTGTAGCGAGGCTGAAAAAACTCGGTGCATCACCAAACCTGTACCATCACCTATACGCAGAGTACACATGGGACACATGCAGCCGCCTGCGGTGATCCGCACATCAGTCCAGACTCCAATGCATAGAATGATGGGCGGAAAGCCGGAGCAATACAGCACGCCGTCGATCTGCTGCCGTCACCGCTGTGGTCTGGCACCTGCGGCGCCCGTGTATATTCATATCTGAGCTCACCGTGCGCCTGCGTGTTCATCCTACTCGTCACTTTGGGATTAAAGAAATATAGCAGAAGGCATATACATATTTTATTGACGTATTTATAATATACATGTGTATATATACACACACACAAACATGTATATATATATACATGCATATATATATATATATATATATATATATATATATGTACGTATGCATGTATAAAGGCTGTAACAGCAGAACTTGACTTCGTTGGCGGCTTTGTACTTTGGGGGATACTGGGAACAAGCAACATTACCAACCACGTCTCTTACGTCAACCGCCGAAAGCTGTGTGCTTAGCTCTGTTTGCGTCCAAATCCTGACAAAGATGGCTCCTGATATCCCTCTGCTAAGAGCAAGGGAATGGAGTCGGACAGTCTGCTATTTTCCCGCCGGATGCTGCAAGGTGTTGAATGTTGGAAAACATCTTGTGAAATACGTATCACAAAAATTGTGGAAGGATATTTTGACATCTCCCGAGTTGCACGGAAAATCTCGCATTTCAAACTTCCCGACCTTAACGATGCTATACTTTTCAATACTATTGCCTACGCGACTCATGCCAGCCCGGAATACCAGCGGTGAGGACAACAGAAGAACGGTTGTCTATGAAGTCTATTGAGAGGTTAAGATTTTACCCAGCAAAGACGTAGATTGCTCTCTAAAACAAATGCCGTCTGCCACTATCCGTAGGTGTTTACCCATGTTTGACAGTAATGTGTTTCTTCCAAGCGTATATTTACATAACAGTGGCCATCTGAGCTTTGTCGACTGATAGCAGGCAGCGCAGGGGCGGCAGACAATATGTCATACGGGAGACACCAACCCGCCGGCCCGGGCACCGGGTGGCGGTCCTGAGGTCCATCCCCGCACCCGGCCGGCAATTTAGACGGCTCGCTGGCGGCGCATCATGCGCGCTGGTCACTTCGAGCCGCCTCCGACCTCCGGACGGGCTGGACGATGCCCGGCCGGAGCTGGCGCCGCCTCTCTGGCCGGCTGGCGGCCGTCCGCCGCGGCGTGGTCAGTGACCCGCGCGGGCTTCCGTCGACGGTCGGCAGCTCGCGCGCTCCAGCGGCGGCCGGACAAGCCACCCGCAGCCGGCCCGGCAGTGGCGGCAGGGATGCACGGCGGAGGGGTCATGCGTACCGGAGCCGCCCTGCTGCAGGCGGCCGGTCTACTGAGCCTCCTGTCCGCCGCCGTCGCTGCCTCCGCCGCCTCCGCCCGACACCGGCCGCCGCACATCGTCCTCATCGTGGCCGACGACCTGGGCTTCGACGACGCGAGTTTGCGCGGCTCGGACCAGATCCCGACGCCCAACCTGGACGCGCTGGCCGCGACCGGCGTGCCGCTGAGCCGCTACTACGTGCACCAGCTGTGCACGCCGTCCCGGGCAGCGCTGCTCACCGGCCGACTGCCGGTGCACACGGGCCTGCAGACGGACGTCATCTATGGCGCCGAGCCGTACGGTCTGGCCCTGGACGAGGCGCTGCTGCCGCAGTACCTGGAGCGACGCGGCTACCGCTGCCACGCCGTCGGCAAGTGGCACCTGGGCTTCTACCGGGAGGCCTACACGCCGACGCGTCGCGGTTTCCGCTCGCACTTCGGCTACTGGACCGGGCACATTGACTACTACGACCACACGGCCCACGAAGGCGCCCTCTGGGGGCTGGACCTGCGGCGAGGGCTGCAGCTGGTCGGCGGCGCGTTCGGCCAGTACACCACCGAGCTCTTCACGACCGAAGCCGAGAGACTGATAGGCGCGCACAACGCCTCGCGCCCGCTGTTCCTCTACCTGGCGCACCACGCGGTGCACGCCGGCAACGCCTACGCCCCGCTGCAGGCGCCGGCCGCGGCGCGCGCGCGCTTCCCCTGGATCACGGACGAGCGGCGGCGCGCGTTCGCCGGCATGGTGTCCGAGCTGGACGCGTCGGTGGGACGCGTGGTGTCGGCGCTGGCCGCGGCTGGTCTCCTCAACGACACGCTGCTCGTGTTCACCACAGACAACGGCGGCGCAGTGGGGGGCGTTGACGCCAGCGCCGCCTCTAACTGGCCCCTGCGCGGCGGCAAGTACACGCTGTGGGAAGGGGGCGTGCGCGGCACCGGACTGGTGTGGAGCCCGCGCCTGCCGCGCCGCTCGCGGCCGCTCTCACGCGCTGTGCACGTCACAGACTGGCTGCCGACGCTGTACGAGGCGGCCGGCGGCCGGGCGGCCGACCTGCGCCGACTGGACGGCGTCAGTCAGTGGGCGGCGCTGAGCGGCGCCGCGCCGCCGCCCGCCGCGCCGCGCCGCCTACTGCACAACATCGACCCGGCCACCAACTACTCGGCGTTGCTTGACGGGCGGTACAAGCTGGTGAAGGGTCAGCCGTTTCCGTGGAACTGCTGGTACGGCGGCGGCGGGCGCAATGCGTCCGGCGCCGACCTGTACGCCCTGATGGTGGACTCGGCCGCCGGTCGCGCCGCGCGCCGGCTCGGTCTGAACGTCACACGCCGTCGCGCCGCCGCCCTGCGCCGCCAGCTGGCCGTGAGGTGCGGCCCGCGGCCGGCCGAGCCCACGCCGAACTGCGCTGGAGGCTGCGTGTTCGATGTGGCAGCCGACCCGTGCGAGTTCACCGACCTGTCGCCGGCACAGCCGCAGCTCCGCGCGCGGTTGCTGGCTCTGCTGGAGCGCTACAGGCGCTCCATGGTGCCGTCGCGCAAGAAGCCGGCCGACCCGCGCGCCGACCCGCGCCTCTGGGGCTACAGCTGGGTGCCGTGGGCCGACATGACGCCAACGTGACGCCGGCACGCTGCCGACGCTGACGGCTGCCAGGTCCCACCACGCTGCCCGCTGCCGACGCTGACGGCTGCCAGGTCCCCACCACGCTGCCCGCTGCCGACGCTGACGGCTGCTGGGTCCCACCACGCTGCCCGCTGCCGACGCTGACGGCTGCCAGGGTCCCACCACGCTGCCCGCTGCCGACGCTGACGGCTGCCAGGTCCCATCACGCCGTCAACTGCCGACGCTGACGGCTGCCAGGTCCCATCACGCCGTCAACTGCCGACGCTGACGGCTGCCAGGTCCCATCACGCCGTCAACTGCCGACGCTGACGGCTGTCAGGTCCCATCACGCTGCCCGCTGCCGACGCTGAAGGCTGCAAGGTCCCACCACGCTGCCAGCTGCCGACGCTGATGCTGCCCAGGTCCCACCACGCTGCCAGCTGCCGACGCTGACGCTGCTGCACACCGCGTGGACACACACCACACGGCTGGCATGCAAATATGCATACTGCGTACGCCCGGGAGCTTCCTCACAGCCGTTTGTATGTGAATGGCGAGCTGGAGATACACCAGCTGACTGCATCGTCTCAGCTCTGTTCTGAGGTTGGACGTGAGGAGCAGAAGCCCGGAGCTCGCCCAGGTCTGCGGGCGGTGTTGTCCTTCCCCCAGCAGGAGATGGCTTCCGGTCTGACTGTACAGCCTTCTGGTGACTTTGTACTGATCTCTGAACGCTCGAGACTAACCCTCGACAGCTTGGTACTAGCGTGTGATGGCAAAATACAACTACGTTCCAGCCTATCACTGGTATGTGACGGACGTGCGTATGATGCTTTGTATCATGCTTCTGTTCAAGGTTGTACCGGGTCAGTCAGCCAGCCCGGGTCAGTGTCCCAGTAGCAGTGGAATCACAATTATCGAAACGCGAGGCTTACTTCGCGTCATTGAGCCTTCCAGCCCAACTGACTACCGAATAACCTGTCCCAACCAGTTGGCTTGCTAATGACGGGACTTGACCGCATTACGGAATAGCCATCATCATGGCGGAATGCTGGTGACGATGGTTAGGGCATTGACCTATTGGCCTATGACGGCCTATTGACCTATTGACCTATTGGCCTATATCATGACGGCATGCCATGATATGATACTATGATGCTCCTGACCACTAAACCTTGGCATGTACGTGGCCGTGGAAGTGTAAGCACACTAAGCTCGACACGCTATATGCTGCCATCGGTACTGACTTCTTGGTACGGACTTATGCAAACAGACCGCTCCTCAGCGGACCAGCAGCCAGCCCTCTGCCGCAAGACGTGAGGCTGGCTGCTTGGTCCGGGTAGACTGACCTATGACGTCCGGGTAGACTGGCCTATGACGTCCGGGTAGACTGACCTATGACGTCCGGGTAGACTGACCTATGACGTCCGGGTAGACTGACCTATGACGGAGCGGAGGTCATCCTTGTCCTGCAGCTGCGTCAGCTCCTGGCGCAGTCTGTCAGTCGCCTCCTCGGCGGCCAGCCGCTGCGCGCGCAGGAAGCTCAGCTGACCGGCGGCCAGGTCGAGCATGCTCTTCAGCCGGTCCCGCTCGCCCTCGGCCTCCACCTGCGGGTCAGCCGGGCCCGGTCAGAGACAGGCGCCGGGGCCGGGGCAGAACAGGTGGCCGCACACTCCCAGCCGCGGCGGGGCAGTGTCGGCGGCTGAGTCGGCCCCAGCGGTGAGAGGTGAGCGAACAGCGGTGGTGAGCTCACGCCCGCCGCCGGGGTCCCGTGGAGGTCCGGTCCGGTCCAGCTCAAGCCCGGTCCCAGCGTCGGGTGGCACACGCCAGGGTCGGCCGTACTCGTAAGCCGTAACTCGCTGCAGCCGAGCCCTGTCGGTCGGATCACGTGACTCACCAGCCGCCGCCTCAGGTCCGGATGGACCCGGAACACGTGACTCACCAGCCGCCTCCTGAGGTCCGGGTGGGCCGGATCACGTGACTCTGAGGAGCTGCATCACGTGACTCACCGGCCGCCGCCTCAGGTCCTGAGGAGCTGCATCACGTGACTCACCAGCCGCCGCCTCAGGCCCTGAGGAGCTGCATCACGTGACTCACCAGCCGCCGCCTCAGGTCCTGGTGAACCGCATCACGTGACTCACCAGCCGCCGCCTCAGGTCCGGGTCCTCTGCTGCCTCTGCGGCCGGGGTCTCAGTCAGCTGATCGGCCAACCGAGCGAGCGCCAGCCGGCCGGCGGCGCCCGCCTCCGCCAGCTCCGCCACACGACCCTCCAGCTCCGCACAGCGCCCCTCGCACTCAGCCAGGTGGTCTGCAACACGGTCCGCGACGCTAGCGTCAGAGGTTGACGTGCTGACAAAAATACTTAAACCTTGCACGCGCATGCAGATTTGGCGCTGGTGAGGTAGCTTCTTTCGCCGGCCGCCGCAGGAAACTCCCACAAACAGGAAGAAAACGTCAACACGATGGTGTTCCACCCACGCGGCCGCGAGCGTCCTACCGAGACGACAGCAGGCCTTGTTAGCCGCTCCCCCGCCCCCCACCGACAGCCTGTCGGCCGGCCACGCCGACTACCTTTCAGCTTCCTTTCTACCTTTCAGCAGCTGCGCCACACGGTCGGCATGGTCGGCGCGTCGGCGCTGCTGCTGCTCGCGTGACGTCATCTCGGCTAGCTGAGCGCGTAGCGCCGTCTGCGGCACAATGGGCGCGCTTTACGTGTGTGGGAGTGGGCGAGCATCAGTCACGGCTGCAGGCACGACCAAGGCGGATGATTTTCGGCTGACATCCCCCCCCCCCCGCCCTAATCCTCTTCCTATCTTCCCTACATCAGCCCAATCACACGTCTCACAATTGAACAGAGCGCAGAAGGCCAGGCTGCCTCAGGGCGAAACCAGAGCGCTAACAGCCGGCCCAGGAGTGCACTGACATGCGTTCGCAGCACCCCCCTGCCCCTTAAGGCCTGTGATTCTCGGCGGGCCCGAAACAGTCTACACGAGCGGCGCAGGACCGGCGCGGGGACGGCGCAGGGGCGGCGGGGGCCAGCGGGGGCGGTGGGAAGGGGGAGGGGGGGGGGGGGCGGGGGGGAGCGGTGAGGGCCAGCGTACCTCGTCGGTAGCGGTGGTCTGGTCGTCGCCGTCGGCGGCCGGGTCGGCCGGCGGCTGCTGCTCGGCCATCTGCTGCCTCAGCAGCGCAAGCTCGGCCTCCAGCAGGCGGCTGGTGCGCTCCTCCCCCAGCTGGCGGCGCGGGCACGGCGCTCAAACGGCCGGACGGCGTTCACCCCAGCAGGCACGCCAGCCCGTCCGCGACGTCACAACCACGCGCTGCATCCACTATCAAGCCACCGCCGCCGGTGCGGGAGAGCGAGCCGCACACCGCGGGTGTCTATTTGTACCACGGAGCGCAATCAGTCACATTTTTTTTTATTATCTGGCGTGTGGCATGGGTTGGGCGAACAATATTTTCGGTTCATTATAAGAGACAAGGTTGTCGTGGGCGTAAGGGACACGCACATTACTTGAGACCAAGTTTCAACTCAAACTTACCAGCTTCTCCTGATTTGACAGCATCGTAGCGTATTTTGCTGTCACCTCGTCCACCTTGCTGTTGACCTCTGTGATCTTTGACAGGGGGGCACTCTTCTCAAGTTCACGTTGTAGAACAGAGATTTGGAATTCCAGCTTCGCCTAAGAAAAAAGGGGACAGAAAGTTCACTGGCAGTCTTTGGACATTCATCGATCCCACAAACACACCTCACACGAAGACAGCGCGCGCCTCCACGTCGCCGCCGCGGCGCTGCTGCGGACCGCAGCACCCCACGCGAGCGGAGCGATGCCAATGCAACCGTCCTAACCCTCTTCCGCCAACCCTAGTGCGGACTGCCAGCCAGATCCCAGAATCTAGTCTTATCATGACTGCTCCGGCCCGCCGGCCGCCTCCCCACAGCCAGCCGGTGACAGACCGGCCGATGCCGCCGGCCGGCCGGCCGCCGTCACCTTGTCGGCTCGCAGGGCGGCCAGGCGGTCGGCGGTGGCCAGCTGCGCCTGCTGCAGCTCCTGCTCGGCCCGGTGCAGCCGCGCCGCCAGCTCGGTCCGCTCCGACGCCAGCAGCCGCAGCCGGCGCTCAGCGCGCAGCAGCTCGCTGACGCGCAGCGCCATCTGTCGGTGCACCTCGGCGACTCGAGTGCGCTGCTCGTCCGCCGGCGCCTGCAGCGCCAAGGCGCCGGCCTCCAGCTGCTGCAGCTGCGCCCGCAGCACCTGGTGGGAGTGGACGCCGCGTCAGCGCACCGCCCCGGGCCGGGTCAAGGCCACCGCGCTGTCACCTGCCGGCGTGCCCGCGCCAACCGCACCTGGTTCTCCGAGCTGGCCTCCTCGTGCTGCTGCTCGAGCTGTCGCCGCTCGGCCTGCCACTTGTCGGCGTCCTCGGCGCGCTGTCGGTAGAGCAGACCCATCTGGTGGCGAAAGACGGCAAACTTCTGCCGCAGCGTCTCCAGCTCGGCGCGCGCCTGTTGGCCGTCCCGGCCGTGGTCGTCCAGAGCCTGGCGGGAAGGCGGCGCTGGTGAGAGGCGGGGTCAGCTGATCGGCCGGAGCGCCGCCTGCGCCTGGCACGGCTGCCGCCTGGCACTGCCGAGAATAGGCTGGCAGCCGGCCACCGTCCGCGAAGACAGGCGGCAGATGGAGAGTGCTTACAGCTACAAAACCCTGCTCCGAGTCTTATCATGACTAAACAGCAACTGTGGTGCATCTGATACACATTTGAAGCCTGAATTAAACACAGCCATGGTGGCAGGCCGCGCAGGGGGAGGAGGGAGTGTACCGACACGAGTAAGCAGCGCTTGACCGAACGCGCCGTCGGTCTTCCACGCAGCTACGCTAAACGAGCATCCAGTCACCAAACACTTTTGACCCAGTCATCCCGCCACGTATCCAGGCCGGCCCACCGCACGGCGGCTGAGCCGACCCCCGGGACATCACCAGCCAGTCCGGCCGGTCGCCGCTGCCGACACGCCCTCGGCTACCTTGAGCGCCACAATCAGCTGGCCGGTCAGCTGGCCGATGACGCGGCTGCTGGAGGCGGCCAGGTGCGGCGGCAGCACCAGGCCCGCCGCCAGCGCCTCCAGCGCCGGCGCGTCGCCGCCGGCCGGCACCGAGCTCACGCTGGCGCCGCGCAGTTCGGCTCTGGGGGCGCACCGGAGCTCCGGCTAAGAGCGTGGCAGACACAGGCTCCGCCGCTGTCATGTCTCAGCCCCAGGCTTGGATCACGGGGGCGGGTGTGAATCGGCCGCGCCGTAATGATAACGGGTGCAGCAGACTGTGACGTCATGGCTAGGCCGGCTGCGCGCGTCGACATGCATTTCATATTGTCCAACGGCGAGAATAGAGTCAAAAATTTGAGCAAAGACCGGCCAGAGATCCGGCGGTTGTCACGATTCTGCGGTCTAACACAGCAGCACGGAGCAGCAGGCGGGGGAGAGCTGAGCTAGCCGGGACAGGGCAGGCCGCTGCACCCGACACAGAGCATAGCAGTATGGGGCAGCAGGCGGAGCAGAGTTGAGCTAAGGGGGACAGGACAGGCCACTACACCCGGCACAACGCACAGCAGCGCGGGACAGCAGGCGGGCAGAGCTGAGCTCACCGGGACAGGACAGACCACTACACCAAGCACAGCGCACCCATCGGTACGATCCGGGTCTGCTCAGCGCGGGGCGGCGTCATCCCACCCCAAACGGCCGGAGCCGAACTGAGCGGGCTCCCGCCGAGCCGGCGTCGGAACGAGGCAGCGCGCCAAATCACCTGGCGGCGCGCAGCTGGTTGCGCAGTTCGTCGTTCTTGCCCTCCAGCTGCTGCAGCATCGAGTAGGGCACGAGCGCCGAGTGGAACTGGCCCACCAGGCTGCGGGTGTCCATCGCCTGCAGGAGTGCCTCCAGCGAGGGCGCCGCCACCTTGACGGCGCTCACCGCTGCCGGCGCGGCCCCAAGTGACACACGGCGACAGAGCCCGACCGCGGCACAGGCAGGTCATATCTTCAGGACTGACCATCGCCGCCACAATCTTATCATCAGTCTTGCGAAAGAGGGCGGCGTACGCGCAAGCCATTCGAAACATGTTTGAAAGCAGTATTCTGCAGGGTTCAAGGCGAGGAGGCACAAGGCGGAGGAAGTAAGGCATTATCATAACGCAACGATTTTAGCCCACCGCACCGGCCCGCTGACACACCTGTACTGAGGACCCTCACTACAAAGAGGAGACACCCGGCAGTGACATCTTATCGTTCGGTAGACATATCGCCAATGCTGCAGAAGCTGCTCTTTCCTCGGCACGTTCGCTGCAACACACGCTGGCGCAGCGCGTGACGCCCTACCGTCCTGCTCGCGGATGCTGGCGAGAATCTCGCGCATGCCGGTACGCAGCTGGTCGTTCTCGGCCCGGGCGAGCGCGGCGGCCCGCTCGGCCTCTGCCAGCCGCTCGCGCGCCGCCGTCAGCTCCGCCTCCAGCCCGGCCAGCCGAGCGAACACGTCGGCCGACGGCGTGCGCTCCAGGCTGGCCGGCGGCCGCGCTGCAACACGCCCGCGCCGTCACCAGCGGCACCGAGGGCAGCAGCAGGGGAGGCAGCAGCGGCGGTGCGTTTGACAGAGGGTTTGGCCCTGTATGGCGACTTCGCATGGTGGTAGGGCATAGCCGGTGTGACGGACCCGGAGCTGTGATCACGCACAATGTCAGGCGTTGCTCGCCCATTGCAGCGCACGACGAGCTCGGCCGAACCTCCAGTCGAACAACGCAGCGGATCACGACGGCCGTGTGAGACGGCCAACGTTCTCAACAAACGGTGCATGAGGCGGTCGAGTTTGCAAAACGTCCCGCGCCTTAGAGCATTCGAACGGGGCGCTGGGAGGTGCAGCGAGTCCGCCCCAATCCAGACACTGGCGCCCTTTATATTGAGGACCGTTGATACGGCGAAGTTGATGACGAGTATGCTGGCACCGGCTGACCTGGCCCCAGGCGGCGCACGTATTCCCAGAACTCCTTGCGCTGCCGGCAGATGTCGCGGATCTCGTCCGGCGAGAGGCCGGCCTGGCCGCCCGAGATCAGCTGCCGGCTCAGCTTGCGGTTCTGGCGGCGGAGGCGGCGGCCGTGAAGGGCTGAGGCGCGGTCCAGGTACGTCAGAGGCAGACACGTCCAGTGGCAGCGGGCCTAATACAGGCGCGGTCCAGGTACGTCAGAGGCAGACGCGTCCACTGGCAGCGGGCCCAACACGGGCATGGTTCAGGTACGTCAGAGGCAGACGCGTCCAGTGGCAGCGGGCGTAATACAGGCGCGGTCCAGGTACGTCAGAGGCAGGCACGTCCACTGGCAGCGGGCCTAATACAGGCACAGTCCAGGTACATCAGAGACAGACACGTCCAGTGGCAGCGGGCCCAACACTGGCAAGTTTAGGAGCCCGGACGAGCAGCGGCGGCAGCGCACAGCGCGGTTGAGGAGCACCGCAAACGTCGCAGGCTGCAGATGACTGGCTGGTGATGCCCTCATGTCGGAAATGCGCATCGCAAGTGAGACGGCTTCATGTGTTTTTGTCAACCGTGAGCTCCAGATGTTTTCAAGAGGTATCAAGACTAACCAGGCTTTAAGATTTTGCCGTCATCTAACCAGTCTTAAAAGCGATTGATTCACATTCCGGTAGTTAAACAGACGTACACGAGACAAATATTCCAGGTTGATGAGTAACCGCAGCCCAAGCCAAACTGCTCGCAAGTCCTGATCACCAACGTCGATTCCCTCGCCGCGCAGGTATGTACCTCCAATTTTAGAGCTATCCTCTCCTCCTCGAGCTTCTCCACCTCCCTTTCCAGCACGTGGACGAGCTTCTCCTTGCCCGCGTTATTGGCCACCAGGTCCGCGGCCTCGTGCGGCTCCATGCCCAGGCGGCTCCTGACCAAGCACGTCTGGCCGTCAGCACCGGTCGCAACGGAACACAATCTGCGCCCGTCAGTGCGTACTCCCGCTGGCTGGAACGGAAGTGAAGTATGGGGTCCGACGCATACCCGTCACTGCCTGCGCGGTCCTCAGCGCCAGGAGTGGCAAGGGGGGGGGGGACACCAGCTCGAGCCACACGCGCATACACACCACCTGGTGGCAATGCTGCCGCCGCCGCCTGCGCGGACGGTGCGGCACGGCGGCGCGGGGGGTGGCGGCCCACCTCAGTCCCGTGTTCTCGTCCACCAGCTCCGTGAGGTGGCGCTGCACCAGGTTGATGTAGCTGTTCTGCTCGGCCACCTGGCGGTCGCGCACGCCGACCTGGCGCTGACACTCCTTGATTTCAGCCACCGCCTCCGACAGTCCGAACTCGCCCTCCATCACCTCCCGCAGCTTCACCGTCAGCTCCGTCACCTGCGCACAGGTCATGTCAGGTCAGGTCAGGTCAGGTCAGGTAAGACCGGGCCCGTCCTCCATGGACTCTCGCCCTTTCACTGCCAGCTTTGCCATCCCAGATCATAACACCGATGCAATCATGGACAAAGAACAGGCCGGGCGCGCCTCGCCCTCCACCGGGTTTTGTAGCCCGGTCGCAGGTCAGGTCGGGGGTCAGATCAGATCAGGAGGCATCGAATCAGGGCGCGTCAGGTCAGGGTGCCTCGGCTCAGATCAATTCGACCAGATATATCGATTGCATTAATTGACCGTCAGCTTGGTCAGCGAACGCCGGCCAGGGTCGGGTAATGCATGGGCACATCGGCCCGGGCGCAGGTCACTTTCTGCATTCTCGTCGTCACGCCCACTCCCCTATCGCTCTACCGCCGAGCTCCAGAACATCGGACGACCCAGCGCCGCCGCGAGCGTGCTGCGCGCAATCAGCCGGTAAGGACGTGCCGCCGCCGGCCGACGCCTCACCTGATCGTTGTAGTCGGCCGCCTGCTGCTCGGTGGCCTCCAGCTGGGTGGTCAGCTGGCGCACCTGAGCCTCGGCGCGCGCCAGGTCGGCCCGCACGGCCAGCAGCGAGCTCGGTGCCGGCTCACCGCTGTTCAGCACAGGAAACGAGTCGCTGGTCAGAGGGGCGCCGGCTGGGCGCCAGCTCACTCCGGCCCAGACACGGAGCACGCCGGGTCAGGTGCGGCGCGGCACACCGACATCTCGATTCATGTGGCGCGGCACACCGACAGAGCCGCTGGTACCACGCGGTGTACCACAGACGTCACGTCTGACGCGGCACCGGCCACTGACACTGACCTCGGAGCGGAAGTGTCCACTGACCGACCGGTCGGTGTGGAGCGATACCGGCCAGACGCACAGCTGACCCGGTGCGGCGCGGCCCCGCCACCCAGCAGGTCCGCCTCACCTGGATGCGGTGCCATGCTCGCGGCTCTGCTCCAGCAGCCGGGTGGTGGTCTCCATGTCGGTTGTGGCACGGCGCAGCGCCGCCTGCTGCGTCGCCAGCTGGCGCCGCTGCTGCTCGCACTGCTGCTGCAGCTCGCCGATGCGCCGCTTGTCCGAGTCCACGTCTGGTGTCGTCTGCTGGCGGCGGCCGAGCCGAGAGTCAGCTGGGCCAGTGCCGGGCACGGGACTGAACAGCCCAGGCTGGGCTGATGGCGAGGGACACGGACAATACGGCTGAGGGCCCGGCTGATGGCGAGGGACACGGAAAACACGGCTGAGAACCGGGCTGATGGTGAGGAGCACGGGATAAAACGGCTGAGGGCCCGGCTGATGGCGAGGAGCACGGACGACACGTCTGAGGGCCCGGCTGATGGCGATGGACACGGACAACACGTCTGAGGGCCCGGCTGATGGCGCGGAGCACGGGGCAGAACGATTGAGGGCCCGGCTGATGGCGTGGAGCAGGGAATACAACGGCTGAGGGCCCAGCTGATGACGAGGGGCAAGGGATAGAGCGGCTGAGCGCCCGGCTGATGGCGAGGAGCACGGAATACAACGGCTGAGGGCCCGGCTGATGGCGAGGGGCATGCCAGTGAGGCGAGCGTTCACAAACGCTGACTGGCAAGAGCGGAGTTCGCTGACAAGCCGCAGCGACTGGAAGCCGAGAAACACGCATGGGTTGTGGGCACACGTGGGCGTACAAGTCCTGCCTAGTCTACAGTGAGGACGCTGGCGGGGCGTTACCCTGACGTTGGCGCGGCGCAGCTCGGCCTGCAGACCCTCTATCTCGGTGTCGCGGCCCGTGATGAGCCGCTTGAACTCCTCAGTGCGCTGCTCCACGATGGCCGACAGCTGGTCAAACTGACGGTCGCGACGCAGCTTCACCGCCTGCAGCTCGGCCACCTGCGCCTCCAGACGTTGGATGGTGCGAGCCGCCTCGCCACTGCCATCTGACGGACGGCGCATGAATCAGCCGGCGACTTGACGGACAAACTCCCGTCACATGCGAACGACACTGCAAGCCCGCACCGAGGCAACGATCGCCTCTAACATTCACAGTCCACAACACGGGCAACCCTACAGAACAGAGGGAGGGGAGCGCTAGACGACAGAGAGAGGGGAGCACTTCAGGACAGAGCAAGGGGAGCGTTAGACGACAGAGGGAGCCGAGCGTTAGAGAACAGGGGGTGGGAGGAAACGGGAGGGGGTTGCACCACCGGATGACGAAAAGGAGATTTATCCGATCTCATGGACTCCTTTAGTCAGGGTCTTCCTGGCCTTCGGATCGGCACTTTGTCTCAGTGCCAGCGTCGCCTCGTCAGGTCGAAGCACCCACACCATGATCAGACGCACGCTTCACTGCGATTCTGTACACTGGTGATAGCTGTCTGAAGCGCTTAAGTGTGCGGGCCGGTCCAGAGCTGTTCCAGCCGGCCGTGTGCAGACGCCGCCAGCCGCCAGTCCAGAGCTGGTCCAGCCGCGGCCAGACGCCGTCAGCCGTCAGTCCAGAACTGGTCCAGCCGCGGCCAGACGCCGCCAGCCGCCAGTCCAGAGCTGGTCCAGCCGTGGCCAGACGCCGCCAGCCGCCAGTCCAGAACTGGTCCAGCCGCGGTCAGACGCCGCCAGCCGCCAGTCCAGAACTGGTCCAGCCGCGGTCAGACGCCGCCAGCCACCAGTCCAGAGTAGCACTGCGGGCTGTGATATCACACCTTGTTCGCCGCGCGGCGCCGGCCGAGGCTGCTTCCTGAAGACCTCGAACTCGGCCGTCATGTCCTCGATCTGGCGCGTGGCCTCCGATAGCTGGTCGCGCAGTGAGACCACCTGAGCTTTCATCTCCGACTTGTCCTTCTCGTGCGCCTGGAGGCGGTGGGGAGACCGGAGGCACCTCAGTCGCTTGGACCCACGCGAGTGTTGTGAACGACAACATGGTTGTCTGTCTCTGTTCAACATGCACTACTTAAAAGTCGATTTTTTCGATTTCACTCTCCTCGTTTTTTTCATGAACATGCACATACGACATTGAAATAAGTAAGCTGCGATTACGCACCAGCTCGAGGCTGTTCTGTTATCGTTTAAGCGTTTAACAAACAGCAGATTCAGTCTCCTCCACACCGCTAGCAGGCCGCTTTGGCAGTCTGTACGAACATGCCATTGACCCCTGAACGTGCGGAAAGAACACTACCGGACCTCGACGTCGTCGAGTAGCACGTTGATGTACTGGTTCTTCTGCCGGATCAGTTCCGCATACTGGTGCTCGCCAGCGTCCTCAGGGTCCTGACAGCCATCACACAGCATCAATACAGGCTCCGGTGATAGCGACCGAACGGCTCTTTTGATAGATCGGTACCAAACACGTGATAACCAACAGATTGACAGACAAATATTGACGGATATTCCAACGAATTTCACGCCCTGTACCTATGAATAGCATTCATAGAACTTATACTGTATTTCGCCACACTATCAGCGTCCCTGACTCGCAGCTGGTAGATGCGGCCGCTGCCATCCAACGCGGTTGTTTTCTCGTCTTCTCAACCGCAAACCGGCGACGCTGACGCGGCTCCTAGCAAGCACGAGCCGGCCGGCTCCCGCCACCGTTGGCGTGCCCACCTACCGATCTGGAGTCATATCCGCGACGCAGCTCGTCCAGGGTCTCGTTCAGCTGCTCCACCTGGCGCCGCAGCTCGCGCCGCTCCACCTCCAGCTCCTCCACACGCGCCGACAGCTGAAACGCACCGTCATGCCCGCAGTGTGACCGCTGTCACATGGCCGCCGCCGTCGACGCGTGCCCCGTCTCCAGCTGTCATGTGATAGGACGGCAACTGTCGTGCACAGATCACGACGCCCGCAACACTTAACACGGTCCATATGCCCAATTCGATTGACCTCTGGCAGGGGAACGTCGACCATTCCCCAGGGTAAGCCCCCCCGGCGTTCCCACTCGGGTCCTGGAACGACATTCGCATCGCCGTGTCATTGTCCAGCACATACTCCATTGAAACAGTGAGAATTCTCCTGCACAGCACAAAGAAAAATCGTCGCCTTCCTCTACCGTCGGCGCCAACAACACCGTTCTGTCCACACCTTGTCCGTTTCGTGCTTCTCGTCATCAAGCTGCCGCTGTTTGGTCTTGAGGTCCTTCTTCAGCTGATTGCGGGCGGCCTGTAGCTCCTCCACCTCCGTCCTGAGCTCCACGCCCCGGGCGTCTGCGGCGGACGGCACCCTCCAGACACTCACACGAGCCATTCGTCCGGCATCACTCAGGCAATCACACGAGCCATTCGTCCGGCACCCTCCGGACACTCACACGAATATTCGTCCAGCACCACCCGGACACTCACGCGAGCCATTCGTACAGCACCATGCGGACACTCACACGAACCATTCGTCCGGCGCCACCCGGAAAATCACACCAGCCATTCATCCGGCACCACCCGGACACCCATACCAGCCATTCGCCAGCACTGAACGGAAATTTCACGCCATAGTCACCATATACCCATACGCAGTAGCACGCAGCACGATACCAGACATACAAACAGACGTCGTCATCAATGGTTCAGGTGTAATACCTTAAGAGTTTTCCAGCACTGGTTGCCAACGCATGCAACTGAGACAAACATCTCATCACGATGACTGAATATGAAACATGCCAGTTCCGTGTAGGGCCGAGATTCCAGGACACTAAGGCTCAGTAATAATAAGTAATCTGGAATTCAAGCAAATGTATGATAGCCGCATGCTCCATGACAACGGAAAAAGCATCCAACTGATAAAAAACAACCCACCTGCACCCTTGCTCTTGTACTTGTTAACCAGCTTCTGAAGTTCTGAATTGCGTTGTTTAAGCTCTTCATTTTCTCCTGATGCTTCTGCACGTTTTTCGATCTCCTCGACAGCCACAGACAGCTGAAGATCCAGAATGGAAATGTTATGACAGCCAAGCATACATATCACAATGGGCTTGGAGAATCATCGGTATCATCAGTTGATACCAAGGTGTCATCACACATCCATTAGCAGATCTTGTGTTAAAGCATCGCTAGTTGTTGCAACAGTCACATTATATATCAGACAACTGTCAGTCTATCACTAAGAGGTTCTTTGAATGGCCAGAGTAAGTTTGACCAAAGAAGGGTCAGTGCAATTTAAACTCAGCCCATGCATGAAACCATCTGTGAAGTAGAAGGGAAAACCCATCACCACAGATTTCTGGGTTTTGAAATGGTCAGCATGGGTGTCAAGTAAAAAAGAGTGGACTTTTGGACTTGGACTGGGAAGAATTGACTTTTTGGTAAGAGGCTGAGCCTGTGACTAAGTGTGTTAAACAGTATACAGGATCCCCAATAGGGGACTCAATGCAGATAGATTGCATTCTACTCAAGTTGGCAAGTCTCTTTGCAATGAGCATGTCAGCAGAAAGAGCAAGACTAAAGGAATTGTGCTATATGAAATAGTTGCAGGTTGCACAGCCAGCTGACCTCATTATAATAAAAGGAGCAGTCCAAGAACGGGCAGCAACACATGGCGAGTACATTCATGACAAGAATGGCACACAATGTTCCATAAAAAAATACTTTTGCATGGTCAGCAGACTTACAACTGGCTCCACACTGGTACAGAAGGTTATGCAACTATATGCCTGATAAAGACCATAAAAAGGCAAGAATCGGAACTATACAATACCTGTTCTTGCTTGCATCTCATGGCACATTGAGCTAGAATAACTAGCTGAGCAAGCTGATCTTTGTCTAGCTCTCCTGAAATGTTCTCTTTCAGTGCATCTATGCCAGAGTACAACTCCTCTAGCTTATCTTCAGGTAGATCACTGCTGATATCAAATTTCAGCAGCTGCTGGATGTCCAGCCCACCCATTTTCCTTACAAGTTTTGAGGCTCTTGATATATTTTTCCAGTGTTTTTAAACAAAATTATAACTGGTCTTGCTCACAACATTGTGCTGAAACATTTGGCACACATCAGCTCAACAGCCATATACAGTATATATACAACATACACATTCTAGTATGTTGGTAACAGGTTTACACCTGGACCATTTCGGTTTTGACCCATATATTGGTAACCAGGGCACCTACAACCGTAATTTAAGCTGCGAATGATAGACAATTCAACATTCTACGTTTTCTAAAAGCGCAGCGAAGCAAGCGCGCAAGCGCCTGTTACATCTAAAGGATGATCGTGAGTCCTAAGCGTAAATACAATTGCCAGCAGCTTAGTATTTTGTCTCCAAAGCGCCAACAATGTTTATACGTATGGCATTTCTGTTTCCATAGCAACTGGCTCCCAACATAAGTTAACAGCTGATTGCGGCTTCATAAATGGCGTTGCCGCGCTAATTGTGAAGGACACGATTCTGTCAGGTTTTTTGCTGTGTAAAGAGGTGCGTGAGTAAGGTTGAATTGAACATTTCGTGCAGTGTTTGTTAAAGGTTGGCTCGGACATTGGCATTTATTACTTGTTGCTCGCAGTGCTTTTTCACGGAGATCTTTTTATTTTCGTTTGAAGTTGTGTTCAAAAAAAGGATTAGCCGGTGAGTACGGCAAGTCTGGATTTCTGATGATAATTCATGTTTGTGTAGATGGTGAGGTCGTGGGGTGAATTAATTTGAGGCCATGCCCCATTTTCTCAAACTCATATTATGTTTCTGGCACAGGACTAAGCAAATATGCCTTAAATTACATATTTTCCATGTCAAACTTCAGCCATTAATTATCTGCTGTCATCACTTGAGTTATGCTGCAATGCTCTTAGAATGGAATGCAAGTGATTATTGAGTGCTGATCTCACATCATCTGCAGGGTTTTTTTATTAAATTTGCTCTGAATGGTTTGTATGGATGATTCTGGGCTCATAGTACCTGCTAAGCGTAGCTTGTTGCATGTACCCCGAACCCACCACCCTAGTCATACCGTCCAATTCAATGGATAATTTTGCCTCCGCCCTTGCTCCAGACAGGACTGTGGAGGGTTTTACCTACCACACAACGCTGCAACCCCAGCCAGGGTTGACCCTCACTGGCCGGTTGCCAGCTGACCTTTCCATTTCAGTTGGGCCAAACAATGCGCCGGCTCTGGGACTCATACCCAGTGCCGCTGGATTACGAGTCCAGCAACTTTCCCCTAGACCATGTGTTTTGACATACTTGTTTAATTGAGACTAGGTCTTGGTCTGACAGGCAGGAAAGAACAGCTCCTTTAAAGCTGATAAACAGGAAGATTCGTGCAATGTGTAGACAGAGCCAGTCAAAGAGTAAATGAAACTTATGCTAAACTGTCAAGAAAGTGGTGTTAAAACCAACAGAATTGGCAGATCTTGCCTCAAGAATGTTGGGCCAGGGCAAAACTTTGACATACTGCCCCCTCTCCTCACCCAGACATTAGGTACCAGTGAAGCCTGAACCTAAATCTAATGATAGTCTAGCACCCTCAGCCCTGGGGAGGCTAAGGCTCTGTTTTCTTCTATCTTGATATTATTTCCACCCTAGTGGCCAAACACAAAATTTGTCTTATATAGTCAGAGCACACAGCAAGACTGTATGTATGTTTGACTGGAAGCAATTACCAGTTCATATATATATATATATATATATATATATATATATATATATATATATATATATATATATATATATATATATATAAACATATATATATATATATAATAAATCATATATATATATATATATATATATATATTTAACTCAAATTATTATTTTGATAAGCAACACAAATTTGTGCTGTGCAGCCAAACTGAAAATGTGTGACATACTGATCATGTCCAACAGGGCAGTAAGAATGTAGAAACAATTCATTGCATTTACACAGCTTGGTTAGCATGTGATCATTATTGATCCATTCTAAAGGTTAGCATATTAAATTGGCTGTGCAGTATTATGCTTTGTAATCATGACAGTTTTTTAATGTTTTAACACAATTGAATTCTGTGCATGACTTGTTTATTCTGAGACGATGTGTTGTAATTATCATGGCTGTGTGCTCCAAAATAGTTATATATGGTATATAAGCAGGTGTATTCTGCAAAATGCATAAAACTCAGTTCACAACAGCATCTTGTGTTTTTGTGGTGCCTATTGTGGTGAGCTAGCAGTTCTTATGTCAACCTGGCACCATTGGCCTGCTTTTATTGTTTTTAACATTAGGGTTTCATGATGCATTCAGTTGCTGTGTTTAAGTGGTATCCCCTTATTTCACCATGGCAGGAAGAGTGGTGTGTTGACTAATAAGTCTGGCTGTCCTGAAATATTATCTCATGTGACATTTATTTTTTAAATATTTTATGAGGTGTATTTTAGGTGTAGCAAGCATGTATGAGCAGATCCCCCACCTGCCATTATCTTGACACTAACAGCAAGAATAGGATGTGATGTCATGATTTGATTATAATCACATATTTATCATTTTTCAGCAAAAATGCCAACCTGGAACCAGATCCAGTCTCAGCTCAAGCACCCTAATAATCCAGTGGTGTTCTTTGATATAAAAGTTGGCAACACTGTGAGTATTGTGTTCAGAATTTAGGTGGTTAGTCCATTCATGATAACTAATACACTGCATTGGATTATGTAAAGAACATGCAATGTCATTAGCATTGTATCTCTTTGCCTGAACCTCGAGGTAATGCAGGTTTTGGTGTTTTCTGATGAGATCAGTTTTGTCCTGCACTGCCCTGTTTTTTATGGGTCTACTTTGTTTATTTTTGTGTTCTTTGCCTTCTTTCTCAATGTTTTTTTGGTGCTGTTTAGTGATTTTTGGGCTTTAATGCTGACTGCATGTATGTGACATTTTTATGGTTGCATGTATTTGATAATGCAATATCAAGCCCTCCTTTTGTCCCCAAAATTACACTGTCAGTGTAAGTTGCACTGTGTTGGTGTGGATGTGAGTTGAGTTTGTATGTGGGTGCATTGGTGAGATTTGTGAAAGTTAACAGCATCATACTTATGGCGATTTTGGATTGGTCTGCGATATCTTCATAGGCGTGCATGAAGAGCCATTATTTTCAAGCAATTTTAATTTTGGGAAAGAGACATGAAGTCTGCCAGGCAGTTCCAGTTTAATCATCGCTACTGGAGCATGCCCCAGACTGGAATCATTGCACACATCTGCCTGTTTCCACTCCCTGTGTGGTACAACAACAATTCAAATAGTCTTAATCCAATTTGTGTTCTGCAATTTCCATTTCATGATTTCAGTAGTCGCATGTGGTTAGTATGTCAGGCTGGCCTAAAAGGAGTCCTGTAAAGTTGTTCAAGGCCAACTTAGATCATTGCATGAGCCAAAGTAATGTGGACATTGATTTGCCTTCACATCATGACTGGCAGCTACTGCTAGCATGCAGTATTCGTTAAGTTCGTGTTATAAAAATATCGAGGCGAAAGACGAAGTATAATCTTGTCTGTCCCGATAGCCGTTGCACCCACCTTCCGATCCGTGACAGCGGAGGGCAGGACGGACCGTGCCGAGCATTACGGCTCATAAGTTTTTTATCCAATTCTGCCATTAACCTAGAATGGCGTGATCAGATGAACGGGTCAGAACTGGCATAACAGGCGCTGATTGGCCTGAGCTCAGATCCCAGAAATCCACGCATGTAAAAGCTTTGGATTAAATTTTTGTGATGACAGTACCAGAAAATGAATTTGTACAGCTGCTTGCATGCTCACTAACAACTGTAACTGTTCGCAGTCTGTTACTGTTCATAACCCGGGTGTTGTTCTGCATGACCATTGGCGTTTGATGCACCCTTAAACTGCGAGGTTGGAGTTGCACAACGTGATTCGTGCTCTTCCCAGCGTCTGCACGCCCTTGAACGTGTTTGCTGTTTTTTCAGGAGATAGGTCGGATGCTGGTGGAGTTGTTCGCCGACGTCTGTCCGCGGACTGCGGAGAACTTCCGGCAGTTCTGCACGGGCGAGTACCGCAGGGATGGCGTCCCCATGGGCTACAAGAACGCCAACTTCCATCGCGTCATTAAAGACTTTATGATACAGGGAGGAGACTTCATCAAGGTAAGCTTGTTGCTTCTTCGGCCTTCGTTCAGTTCATGTTGTGTACCTGTCCGTGATCTGACGACAGCGTTCAGTAATTATTATCGTACGGAGGCATTTGAGTTTTCAATCATTTTATTTTGTGTGTCAAACAAGCTATATGAACGCCAACGAGTCGTGTGCTGGCCCACCTACGATGGACCCCGTCATGCTTTCCAGGGTGACGGCACAGGCGTTTGCAGCATATACGGAGGCTCGGCTTTCGCCGATGAGAGCTTCAAATTTCGGCACGATGGTCCAGGCCTGCTCTCCATGGTAAGGCACATGTTAATTGTTAGCCTCTGTAATGATCCCGTTGTTTCTCGATGGCATATTGTTGGCTCTACTTTTGTGCCATAATGGGTGGTCATTTTGGTGAACTGGGTGCTCTGTGCAACCGGCAGTGCAAATCTGTCTTAACAGCATGTCGGTAAGCCGTACAGAACGTGCGGTCCGATATGCCGGTCCTGACTGGAAGGCCAAGGTCAGGTTCTTAAATGAGTATTAATTGAAATCCGACACAGTCGGATCTCGGAAACGCAGTGAAGAGTAGTTTTAATCGTCATTAAAATGGGCCAGAAATTGACATTTTTATGAATGATGGCTTTGGTCCTCCGATCGACACCCAGTTCACAAGTTGCCAGATTCGATGTTGCCAACGACGTTTCTGCGTGGGACACGCGTGTGCGCGCCGACCGCTTGCCCACCGGCGTGAGCGGAACGCTGACCGGCTGACGCGTTCCGTTCCAGGCCAACAGCGGCCGTGACAGCAACGGCTGTCAGTTCTTCATCACGTGTGCCAAGTGCGACTTCTTGGACGGCAAGCACGTGGTGTTCGGCCGCGTCATAGACGGGCTGCTGGTGATGCGCAAGATCGAGAACGTGCCAACCGGGCCCAACAACAAGCCCAAGATACCGGTGATCGTGGCGCAGTGTGGACAGATGTGACGGCAGCCCCGCAACCGTCCCCTCGCCATCCCCGCCCGCGTCGCCGTTCATCCATCTTGTCACTCGTAATACACAACATGCTCTCGCTCTCACGTGGACATGTTTCTCTTTTGCGTACACGAGCGGCGAACACAGCAATGCACCAGACTGTGGCGGGCGTGGCGCCCGAACGCTCTTAACACCAGACGCGGGCAGTCGGGCAGGGGCAGGGGCAGGCGCTGGGCTGGTGTCAGCGGCCGCGCCGACCCGGCCCGGCGCCAAACGTCTGCTGCCGACCGCCCTCCTGCTGCCACGGCTTCTTGCCGCGTCTCTGCAACACGGTGGCAACCGGTCAGAGCGGGCGCGAACACGCGGCTGGCGCACGCTGGGACGCATAACCGGCGTCAAGGTCAAGCCCACTCCGCGCATGGCCAGGCAGTCCTCCCGAATTACACACATTTGGCCACTGCACGTGCGTCATCACGCGGGCAAAAGCGAGATTGGTCTCTGCGGGGCGGAAGCGGGGAGTGTGACGGTCTGCAGAACGAGGCTGCAGTCCGGGCGCCGCATCCTGACCCGGAGTCCGACAATGGGGCAGCGCTAAAGGGCCGACCCGGGTCAAGTGGGGCAGGCTAGACGGCCAGCCCACTGCGGGTGCTGGACAATCTGTTTACAACGCGACAGCGCCTAATCTGTCCCAAGACGAAGTATGCTGATGCACATGTCTAGTACTGCTCGTAGAAGGATTTTAGTCGCTGCCGTTGTTTGCTGACATCGTGCACGCAAGTGAGGCCATATCGCTGCAGACGAGGTAGCTCATACGGGTCATAGAAGATTCACACCACAGGTGGTGCGACAAGTCGAATAGTCGCAGAGCAGCGTAAGAGCAGCAGAAACACCTGGTAGGCATCTACCGAATAATCTCAATACCTCAAACAGAAATGTCCGACGAACATCATTGCCCCACAAGGAAGTTGTGTCGATAACCAGAAATACTCCCAGGAGCACCATCCACCTTCCCAAAATCTCACTACCCCAAAAAGAGCCGTCATCGATGAACAGAAACACTTCATGCTTTCAGCAGCACCCTATATCCCCCGTCTGAAAGCAGGGCCCCACCGCCGGAGCGCCTGGCCACCCACTCACCCCCCTGCTGCCGCCACGCGCGCCGCCGCGCGCGCCGCCCCGGCCGCGACCCCGTTTGTCGGCGCGCGCCGTGCTGGCCGGACGGCCGAACGTGCTGTAGTCTACGCTCGAGTAGTCGAATGGGTCTGGCGGCGGCGGCGCCGGCTCTTTGGTCCACTGGCCGGCGGGGCGCGGCCGTTGCGCCGCCGGCGGGCCCGGCTCGGCCAACGGGATGGTGGGCGGCGCCACCTCCGCGCCGTCCGCGTCCCGCTTCCGCTTGTGCGCCTTGCGGCCCTTCTTCGCCTCCCGAATGGTGTCCTTCCGCTGGGGAGGGGGTGGGGCGTTGGTGAGAAGCGGACTGGGGCAACGTGCTCTTTCGGACGCGGTACGGCAGACGTCCGAGGGCGGACGAGAGACAACGGTCGCGAGAAAGGGCTTGGCTTCCACGATAGCGTCACATTCACAACTTGCGCTCAACTAAATCCGCACGTCACATTCGCGGTCATAGTTTCGACACCACACGCGCACGGGCGTACCCATAACGTCATCAAGTAAATACTCCTGGATGTGCAGACGCCAGGTCTCGTAACATAGGTCATTCGCATTTTCGGGCGAAAAGTTGGAGCGTTTTACGGGAGAGATTAAGACGACATAAACCGACATCTGTCGCTTCGTCGAGAACACAACCTCATCTGGTTGTCGAGAAGCTACGCAGCCGGTAAGGAAAATGGCGGGTCACAAAGACAGCAGCTGGGGTAGCCAGCGACTCGTGCCACGTTTCGGTCCGCCAGCCTGCGGACGATGATAGCACCAACTTCCATTTCCCGCACCAGCTGGACACCAACGGCAACGTTCGAGACTCCACACCACTCGACACACTGCACCAACTTTGACGCCCGACAGAAGCCTGGCCCAGCCGTCAGGGCGGTCCGCCACAGCAGGCCGCGGGCTCGGCCGGCCATCGGCTCGCGGCAGCCCGCACCGCGCGGGGAGCTCACCGAGACACGCAGCGTCTGCGGCGCCTTCGGCTCCGGCTGGTCCAGGGCCACCTTGACCGACGACTGGTCCGCCAGGCCGGGTAGCACGGCCTCGAGCGCCGGCGGCGGTGAGGCCCGCGGCGCCGGCCGCGGCGCGCGCTCCGGCGTCATCTCGGTCAGCTCGGCCATCCGACGCACCACCTAGCGGCCGGGGGCGGAGTTAGGCGGGCCGGCCGGCGAGCGGGTGGCCGCGCCACAGCAGCACGGGTGGCCGGGCCGGTATCACGCCGGTCGCCGGGTCAGTCCCGGTGCTGCGCTCACGGGTACAGCCGGGGGGTACAGCGCGGAGGGTCATGTCAGGCCAGCAGCGGACAATTCGGCTGGTTTGAGAGTACCTCAGCTGGGCCAGCCCAGCACGAAGCAAGGCCGAAGGGACCGCTACCGATCCAGCACCATCAGTCCTTCAGTAGCGCAGCCGGGCTGGCGGAGCACCGGCGCGGCTGGGTCACTTATGGCGCCGGCGCAGCTCACGTTCACTCGTCACGGAAACAGCTGCCGCCAAAACTGCTTCGAAAAATAAGACCTTTCCATCTCGCTCGGTCACGGCCATGGAACGCATATGCGCCGCTTGTTCCCCTCCCCTCTGCCCATCAGCCGAGCACGATCTGCCCGAGGAGAGCAGAGAGCGGGCGAGGGGCGTCTCCGGCCCCAAGGCGTACCTTCTCGTCACCAATGCTCTCCTTCATCATCAGGTAGCGGCGGTAGGGGCTGATCCAATCCTCTCCCACGGATGACGTCACCGCCCGCTGCCGAAGAGGAGCGGGTCAGCGCTGTGTGGCGGGCACAGCACTCTGCCGTCACGCTGTGCATGGCGCTCTGTAAGACTGCGGCGGGGTCCGAGATCTCAGCTGTGACCAGCGCTGAGACGACTCGCCTCAGCAGCAGCGTACAGTAGTGCATGCGTGGACACGGCATGGTCGAGATGTCGACATGGCATTAAACACCAAACAGCTCAGGAGGAAGCGTGTAGACGAGCGTTACACCAGTCCAGGTGCTCACTGACGGCTCACGGGCATCTTTAAATCCACGACACAGTTAAATTACATTCGTGCAAAAGCCACACAAATCACCACGCAGCGAAAAGCTCCACTGCTGCGTTTTCAAAGCCGCCTATGTCTCAGGGCCACCGCCCATACGAGCAGCGAACGTCACCGCACCGTCAGCTGCAGGCGCGCCTCTCAGCGTCGTACCTCCGGCGCGAACACGTCCAGATCCGGCGCCTCCTTGATCCTGGCTGACGGCGTCGGGACCTCCTCCGCCGCCGACGTGTCCAGGCTGTCGTCAGCCCCTGTCAAGGCAGGGCGAGCGGTCAGGGTCACCAGGCACGGCTCAAGGGGACGTGAGCTGACGGGCGGACCACAGGAAAGACGGGCCTACGTGGCACATGGTCATACGCGCGGACGGAGATGTGCTGACGGAGTAGGACATCCTATGACACAGACGCGCACAATGTCAGAGGCACGGTGTCTGACGCCCACACAACCATGCGCATTGACACGGACGTACCTACCTGGTGGGGGACGGCGACTGACTTAAGAATTAGCCGATGTTCTAAAACGGAACCAATAACTTTTCGCCAGATTCGGTACCCACGTTCCTGCGAACCTGGCGCGAGCACGCTCGGCGACAAGACACGGTCAGGCCGCTAAACACGCGGGCACGACGGCGCCGCCGGCCGCGACCCAGGGCGAGCCACACGAGGGCCTCCGCTGGTGACAACCGAGTACTGTACAGGCAAGGCCGAGCCTGGCCCGGGGGCCCCGTCTCCTCTCACAGCGCAGCCCGTCTACCCCAGAGCATCGACAGCCGAGCTCCGGGCCTCGGAGGACTCATCGCACCGTATCCTCACAGCCCACATCACTTCACACGCAATTTAATTTACTTCACACGGGCGATCGAACCGTAGAACGTTGTTCACTTGTACCCAAAACGCAGCGCCTACAGCCGTGAGCTCGGCGGGCATACCCGGACACAGCAGCATGGGGACGTTGACTCGGTCGCCGTCCGCCAGGTGGCTGGTGTCGTGCCGGTTGTGCAGCACGCTGTTGCACTCGTCACGTGACCGGGCCGGCGCCTCCACCAGGATGGCCGGGTCCGCCCGCGTCTCCTGTGACCAGAGGGGCGTCACGTGACCGAGCCGGCGCTCCCACCAGGTCACGTGTGTGGCCTGTGTTAGGACCCACGGAAACACGACCGTTACTATTCCCGTTTAATTCTCGGACGCCAATTGTAACCGGAAAATTAAATACCGCACTCGTTACCAGCCTGTGTTGATGACTGTGGTATTATTCCACGGCGTTGCTAATGTGAAGTCCACATACCGAGAAAAGTTCAGGATTCTTACATTCAACATATGCAGCATTCCATGGTGTACTTTTGCGTGGAGACACTGATTTCGCAAACGGGAATGCTCAACGGGCAGAACCGACATAAAGATGTCGTCCGAGCGAGTTTATATCGGGCCCCTTAAATAACTGGCCACGAGTAATCCCAAAAGGTTTCATTCCAGGAGGATCACAGCTCCTGACGACACCAGCTTTCTCCCGAGGAATCCCACTACAGAATCCTCCACTCGCTGGGCTAGGCGCCCAACGCCGCATACCAGCCCCGGGTGCTCACAACGGCTGCACCCCACCCCTCCACGTGGGGTGGACGCGGCCCTCGTCTTCCGCCCGCACCAGGTCCGCGCCGGGTACGTACGATGACATGCTGCAGACTGCGCGCGGTCAGCACCATCTTATGCACGGCGGCCAGGTTCTGGCGCAGCAGCGGCGGCACGGGGCTGCAGCAGGCCAGCAGACCCTGCATCTCGCGCGGCAGCAGCTCAGAGATCTGCAGCAGCATGTGGTTCGGCAGCACGTACCTGCCGGGCACGTGTGACGTCAGAGTGATGAGGTCACGAGTGCGCGGTATGCTGGCGCGCGTAGTAGAGATAACGGACGTGAAGGTCGAGGCGGAGTTTGACAGCTGCGTGGTGACATCGCCGGTAAAATGTCTAAATATTGTCCATGGACGGTCGGTAATGGCACATCACAAGACATAAAGGAAAATGCACAATGGTCCCGTCCCGTCCCGGTCCCGGAGGATGCAACATCACATCCGGTTAACATTTCAGCGTGACAGTACCACACGGCACGTCACGACGCGCATGTTGCGTGCGCCGCCGGCGGCGCAGCGTGCTGCTCGGGGTCTGCGCCAAGGCCACACTTCTTCTGTAGTGCGCCATCGGGGTGATCACCCGGCACTCACTGCGTGCTCTCGTCCTCGATGCGGGCAGTCTCGTCGCGCCACTTGTAGAGCTGCGCCAGTGCTGCCATCTGTTTATTGCTGAACGACTTTTTGCTTCGCCGGTACATCTCCACGTGGCTGTCGGCTCGCACCACCGGCTTCTGGTACTTCTGAAGACGGGGGATGAAGATACTGTGTCAAAAAAGTACGGGAGCTCAGTCCTCCAGCACGGATTGGGTCAGCAATTTTCATTATGAAGGAGGCAGTCGATTAAACAAGAGACTGCTTTGGTTCCCAGTCAACCAAATTCATAGAGCACTATCGAATGACTATTGGCATGCAGTGAGCAGTGCAATTCAAACGACGAAAACAATGCCAGACACGTGGGTTCAGGGCTAAACGTCACTCTAAACAAACCGTACACTTTTCCACGAAGGCGCCCACCACCTGGTGCACACCCCGGTCCTGGCGAGCACCACAGCCTGGTGCAGCGCAGAGCACGGCACCACCGTCCGCAGGCCCCACCTTCAGACAGACGAGCGTGCTGTTGGTGTACACGCTCCGAATGAGGTTCTTCTGCTCGTTGCCCTTCTCCAGCAGGAGGTTGCGCATGCGGTCGTAGATGTACAGCAGGTAGTGCGTGTCCTCCTGAGCGTAGCGCACCATGTTCTCGGGCAGCGGCCTGGCGACGGGGTGGGGCAAGTTCAGCGCGACCCAAGACGCGGCTATCGCCTCCGGTGGTTATTGTTGCGAACTTCACTTGGAGAGCGTTTGTGGGAACTGACTAGCTATGAAGCTGCCCTTTACAGCAAAGTAGTTTTGAAGGGACTACTTTGAATTACAAGCACAAATATGACGCAAGTTGCGAACGAATAACAATCTCAGGCATGGATGTATTGCCCGAATTGTTAGCGCATAGTGGTGCCGATAGTGTAGTGGTTAATGCGTCTGCGTTAATCACTGCGCGTCTGGGAGACCGGAGCTACGGGGTTCGATTCACCGTGGTGCCCGCTCTTCCTGCACGGGTGGGAGGCAAGCGACACCATATAGCCTCAGCAGCTAAGTGCGCGGTTGAGTTGAAGACGACGACGAGTCATGTGCACCTCCGGCTCCCACGTGGGACCCGGGTTCAAATCCCGGTAGCGTCATAGCCCGGAGCGCCAACATGGGCGCTACAGTCGCCGGCACTCCATAAAATGGCGCACAACACGGCGACTCGCGTTCCCGTAAAACACAACTTCAATTGAGCGGGCTGAAGGCCACAGAAGGTGGCAAAGCACCTCGGCTTAGCAGTGTTCCAATATTCGGCCACTTGGGTGGCAAGGATGTCGATATTTTTCATGCTTTAAAACCCCCGTTTTGGTCTCATGCCATGATCCCTCCCCCTGCTCGAAATCGGCCAATCAGCATCGAACCGGGCGGCTGTCAAACCAGCATCTATGTGCCTCAGGCTTGAAAAATAAACTGAGTAGGTCAGATGTCCGAGTCGGGGTCAAAGGGTAACGGATTAGTGCCAACGAATTGCATGCGAGGTCCGCCGAAGAGACATGATTCTAGTAGCATGAATTTATGTCTACATCCTGCATACCCTACTGGATGAAATTTGGAACGCTGCGGATTAGTAGAAATGGCTGAGCCCCACCCAGGCTGTCGGAGCCCAGGTCCGGCATCTGCATGCAGTGAGTACGAGCACAGGCGCAGCCGAGAGGGAGCGGGACGTAAAAGCTGGGGAGGTGGATGATTGCCGCGGCTCTCGGGAGACCAGTGAGGATGACCCCCCTCTGATGACCATTCACCAGCACGGTGACGGCCCGCCTTACGGGGCCCGCTGACCAGCTGAACAGGCCCCGAGCACGCCGGCCAGCCGCGGCCGTTCGCGTGCAGCTGCCTGCGGGGTGACTGGGGCACCGACCCTTCATCCCACCTCACTGTTCCAAAAATCCCATCCACCGGCCGATAAGCCTGAGGTTCCTAGATGCTCCGATGACCGTCGCCCGGCTCGGTCCTCATTGGTCGATCTTGAGTAAGAGGCGGAGCAACAGGCAGTGAACCCCCTCCCCCTCCCCGCGCTGTTGTGGGCCCCCCCACAACGTCACCGGTCCCACCCAATCGGCCGAGCATCGCCGCAGCGCCTCACCTGATCCGCCAGTCGGCCAGCTGGAACCGCTTGTCGGCGGTCACGTTGCAGAAGTGCTGCAGCAGGTAGGCGAGCGAGAGGCGCGGGAAGGCCAGCACCTTGCAGGCCTGGTGCGTGTCGAACAGGTGCACCAGGTACAGACCGCAGTCGCGCTGCAGCCACTCCACGTCCGAGTCGGCGCCGTGGAACACCTGCACGGCCGCGCCGGCGGTCAAAAATGGGATAATCTTATAACCATTAAAATAATAATTCAATAATTTCGAATGATTTCATTTCATAAGTGTGATGTCTCCGGAACCCACAACCGAAATCTTCGAGTCTCGCACTCAGTTGAACTGATTATGCATATGTTCAGAATGCAAACTGCAACTGAAAAAACTGCAAAAAAGCAATAACTGCATTTGCAAAAACTGCGATTGCAAAAACTGCAAAACTGCAAAAAAGCTGTACAACGAAGCGAAGTTTGGGGAAGCGAAGTGAAAAACCAACAAACTGATACTGGGAAGCAATTCTGCCGCACCTCTGCCAGACAAAAACCACGGCACGACGCCCGACCGACCTTGACGATGTTGGGATTGGCGAACACCTCGTTGAGCGGCTGCAGCTGTCCTCGGAGCTGGAGCGCGTCCACGATGTAGTCGCGCGTGCGCGTCGAAATCTGGATGAGGCACGTCAGGCCCAGGTAGCTGCGGTAGCTGTGGTGCTGCGAAAGTCGGCAACGGTCAGTGCGGCCCGACGGCGCTGGCAGCCCACCTACAACACCGCCAAAGGCACCTACAACAGGGCTCACCGCGCCGTTTGGACAGCGCACTGGCCACGGGGGAGTACGGGGGTAACTGCGACAACAGCAAGTGAATGAGCTGTGACTCCTTCAGCTTTGGGGCAAAGAAAGCTGATGGCTGGACCTCGGCTTAAATCGTGCCGAGGTCGTCTCTCATCTCACGCACTGAGTTCACGCTCGCAGTCCGAACAGACGCTCCGGTCACACGCCACTTCCGCATCAGTTCTGCTTCGAAGCATTGCGACAGAAAGCACGCACAGACAACCTGAACATTCCTACCATCCGGCTAACATGCCCCATGCACGGCACCCCACCCCTATACTGCTGCCGCGCGCGCCACACGCCCTGTTAAGTCACGGCGGCAGTGTCGGCGCCCCGCCCCGCCCTGGCCGCGAGTCCTACCTCCAGGTCGACGGCGACCTCGCTCTCCCTGCTGAGCTCCTTCACCAGCTGCTCGAGGCCGGCCGGACTCGTCACCATGGTGACGGGCGCCTGGTCGGCCGGCGACGGCGGCGTCGGCTCAGAGGCGGGGCGCAGCGCCCACTCCGGCGGCTGGAAACGCTCCAGCTCGAACTCGTACGGGTGCGAGAAGCTGGGGAGGCGTCGTGGCGTGTGAGACAGGGCAGGGAGGCGTCTGCTGTTCGCCAGGTGATAAGATCTGTCCGCGCCCCGTGGACCACAGCAGCAAAATGTGCGTCAAGTTAAGATGGACCAGCCATGAAGCATCTAGGCACCTTCAGCAGTGGCAGTCAGTGCTGTCCTGTCAATTTCGCCACATGACATAATGATCTCTCCAGGCCCCTCATCTCACCTCTTCTCGCTCCACGTTTCCGTACTAATTCGTCTCCCCGCTCCGCCCTCCACCCTCCCCTTCCCATCCATCTCACCTCTACAGTCCCTTGTCTCACCTCTCCAGCTCCCCGTCTCACCTCTCCAGCCCCTTGTCTCACCTCTCCAGGCCCTCGTCTCACCTCTCCAGCCCTCGTGTCACCTCTCCAGCCCCTCGTCTCAACTCTCCAGCTCCCTGTCTCACCTCTCCAGCTCCCAGTCTCACTTCTCCAGCCCCTCGTCTCACCTCTCCAGCCCTCGTCTCACCTCCTCCAGCCCTTAGGTCTCACCTCTCCAGCCCCTCGTCTCACCTCTCCAGCTCCCCCGTCTCACCTCTCCAGCCCCTTGTCTCACCTCTCCAGCCCCTCGTCTCACCCTCTCCAACCCCTCGTCTCACCTCTCCAGCCCCTCGTCCTCACCTCTCCAGCTCCCCGTCTCACCTCTCCAGCCCCTTGTCTCACCTCTCCAGGCCCTCTCGTCTCACCTCTCCAGCCCCTTGTCTCACCTCTCCAACCTCTCCAGCCCCTCGTCTCACCTCTCCAGCCCCCGTCTCACCTCTCCAGCCCCTCGTCTCACCTCTCCAGCCCCTCGTCTCACCTCTCCAGCTCCCCGTCTCACCTCTCCAGCCCCTTGTCTCACCTCTCCAGGCCCTCGTCTCAGCTCTCCAGCCCCTCGTCTCACCTCTCCAACCCCTCGTCTCACCTCTCCAGGCACTCGTCTCACCCTCCAGCCGCTCGTCTCACCTCTCCAAGCCCTGGTCGTCCGTCTCGAGCAGCACGGCCAGCGGCCGCAGCGCATGTGGCTTATCCGTGATGATCGGCACGAACGCCGCGGTCGTGTTGTCGACGCGCTGCTTGAAGCTCAGCTGCGGCCGCTCGATGTTGTTCGCCGTCATGAGGCGGATTGTTTGCGAGGGCGACCGCGCCACCGTCTGCCGCGACACAGGGCCCGTCAGGCGTACGATGGGGCGAGGCGAAAGTAATGAGAGCGAGGGCGACCGCGCCACCGCCTGCCGCGACACGGCCCGTCAGGCGTACGATGGGGCGGGGCGAAAGTAACGAAAGCGAGGGCGACCGCGCCACCGTCTGCCGCGACACAGGGCCCGTCAGGCGTACGATGGGCGGGGCGAGAGTGACGGAGGCTAAGAAGACGAATGGGGGAGTGGATGGCAGGCGATAATGCGATAAGCAAGGAAGACGCAGGATAAGATGCGGCAGACCAAACTGAAGGCGCGCGTTTGACTAACGAGAACGTGTCGCAAGCGGCAGCGGCGTAAGAACACAGTAACCAGGTGTCAGTACGCCAGACAAGGTAAGTGTCACAAGAAACAGTACCGTCCGGCAGCATCAGACCGGGCGCAGTGCAAGAGGGCACGCCAGACAACGACAGGTCAATGCTGGACGTGTCAGCCGTGTCGCCGACTGAGCCGGCTGGCGCCGCACTGACCCGGTTAGTGGTGACGTTCCAGCGGCCGCTAATCGGACCGTCGGTGCTGGCGCTGACCGTCTGCACCACCGGATCCAGCCGTTTCTTCATGCCGGCCGCCTCGTCCAGGTCACCGTTCTGCAAAGTACGCGACGGCGCGTAAGCGCGGGGGCCCGAGCGGCCGCTGCCGCTGCCGCTACTGGCGGCGGACGTCGGGCCCGGCGGGCGGTAGGCCGTGCGGATGGTAGGTGTCGCGCTACACGCCGACATGTGCTCAATGTTTACAGGAGAGCTGGCGAGTGGGTCCGCGTTCACTGGATGTATTAGAGAGATGGGGCAGGGCCAGAGACGGACATCACACAGTGGTACGGCAGCAAACTCAATCAAACATCGCGAATCCGGTGAAAGGAGAGCGAGACAGACATAAGCCTGCATGGAAACTGGTCAGCATATAACCTATGCAAATCACGCAAAACATTGCTCACAATTTTTTCCAGCAGCTGGTCATTGGCTTCCACGATCAGGTCAAACTTCTCATCCAGGTCACGACTGGAGAGGGCCCCTTGAATCTTGTACTTGCTCAAGACCCTT